>NC_054403.1:28334811-28464811 GCF_017976425.1 Toxotes jaculatrix
GCATCCGCAGAAACCCACAAAACGGGGGAGGAGGAAGAACCGTTAAATCCAGAAATAAAGAAGTAATACAGCTCAAAACAAGCCAGAGTTACAGCAAAAGAAAAAAAGAGCAGAAAAGTTCTGTATGATGAGAAAAGGTGGTGCTGAAGTCAAAGTGAAGTGGTCTGAGCAGTAACATCCAGGATCCTGAGAAATGGCCGAGGAATCTTTGTGTCTTCACTTCAGGGATTTTCCTGGGTTGAAACGTCTTTGGCTCCTTAAAGTCACAGTGAGATGAAAAATACATTTTCCAGGTTTTCACCTTGTTCTGTTTCAGCAGCAGCTCTGAGGATCGGTTTGACATGTGGATATTTAATCACAGACTCGTCTGCTTCTGCAAACTTTCACTTTGTTCCACTCCTTCATTTTCTGCTTTACATAACACACTTGGTCGTTTGGAGGATTTCAGATAAACTCAGTGATGAAAGTTGATGCTGACGCCTCAAACCTGCTCTGCCGTCACTTCAGGAAACAGCAGAGTCACAGAGAGACAACATGGAATTATTATTTCAGTATTTCATTATTATTTCATCATCATATTTAAACATGTGATACAAAGGAAAATGTGCATCACTGCACTTCATTATTCACATCTGGAAAATAAACATTAATGAATAAGAAAAAGAAGAAACAGGTTAAAAGATATAATTCAGTTTTTTTAACACTGAGTTTTGCTGAGGAGTTAAACTGGTGGGTCCTGCTCACTGCTGGACTGGTCGGACTCAGATCCAGCAGGAGGCAGCGCCCCGCTCCATCGACCCTCCTCTGCCCAATTAACCAATTAGAACAGGTCAGTCACTAATCGAGGCTGTTAGCGGCGTGCAGGAGGTGATCACAGTGTGGCGGCTCACAGCTGACTAATCAGCTGATAAATCATCAAACCTTCAGAGAGCGGCTGAAAATCGAGGCCATGTGAAGTTAACGTGGTGGAGAGAGGACACTCTACACGCAGTGGACCGCTGTGTTGTCATGGTGACAGTGAGGACAGAGGCGGGACTGAACCTCCGACCTTCAGAACTAATTATTTAGCCTCATGGAACTGAGCTCATTTGAATTTTTACCTGAGTAAAAATACAAACGTCTCATCAGTAAAATAACTGCTTCTAAAATATTATGACATATATTCATTTATATGAAATGGAGCCCAAACACGTAAACATCATGCTGTAGCTGCTGTGACTCTTTGTGAACGACTTCACACTCTCAGTTGTGAGATGTGAAAGGCAGATGTGTTCATGCATCTGTCGGGATGTTTGTCATCTGTGTACGATAAACCAAACTTCGTTCACACGTCCAGTCGCTCCGTGGTCCACGCACGCAGGTTCGTTCAGCAGCAGAAAACAATTTCAGTCCCCGGATTCAAAGAGCTGTGCTTTAAACCGCGGACTGCACCTTTAACAGCAAACTCCCAGCTGCTCAGTGAAGCTGCTCTATGCTTCGTTTCTCCCACAGAAAACTCTTCATTCTGGCCGGATGTCGTCAGCTGCTCCCTCACAAACGGACCGGAGAGGTCGGGTATCCACCTCACACAATCATCTCTCTGCCGCGGCCTCGAAACTGTTTCTGATACACAACACCCACCAGATGGCCGAGAGCGATTATGGCTGTCTCACTCCGTATCTTCCTCAGTCCATCTCTGCACACGCCACCGTGAAGAGTCGGCGTCGTTCCCGCCGGCCCGGCCAACAACACCTGCTGTGGGTGTTTGCGCTTTCTGCTCGCTCAGCTCCTGCCACGCTGCACGATTCCGACGCCTCCTCGACCTGAGATTAGTAAACCAGGAGGAAAATCAGTGACGGGCAGAGACAGAGGAGGAAGCTGAGCGCAGGAGTCAGACTGAAATGGGCTGGAGAGCCTGGAAACTAAAGCAAGAGAACAAGAGTTAAAGCTGCTGCACATCAGCTGATAAAACACAGTGCAGCAACCACCTGTGAGAGGAAGCTGCGCTCTCCTGCATGCCTTTGTTGTTGTTGTTGTTGTTGTCAGAATGATGATTATTTACTTTTGTTTGGAGGAGTTACACGTGTTACAGTTACACGTATGATTGCAGCGTTCGGCCTCAGAAACATATTTTTTCTATTGGTCTCAGAAAATAGAGACGGCTCTGACCCATAACATCTGGACGTGTCCCATGAAACACAGCTATGAGCTGGTGGAACTGTAACTGGGAGCTTTAATAAAATCAGGGAATGTTCCTTTAAATGATCCAACTGATGCCACTGCTGAGTTCTCCCAGACCACAGATCCTGTGTATTTGTTACTTTAATAATAGAAAGTGTTTATATTTTCAATCTGCATCTGGATCTGCTTCAGATGAAACGTGCTGACAGTAATGGCTCACATGTGCCAGAGTTTGGTTTCATTCTGTGCACAGTTCATGAGAAAACAGTGGAAGATTCAAAACGTCACCACGTTCAGAAAACTTTTAAAAAAGCTTCTGGATCTGCATCAAAAATTAATCAGATGTTCTTTGGAACAAACTCAACTTTCCAGCGAATCTCAGAGAAATGAAAATAAATCTGAGAAACAGTTTCAGCCACAGACAGAAGAACAACAGTGTGTCTGTGCTGCACGCTCAGAGAGGACAGCACAGACACCTGGTGAGGTCAGGTGACCTATGACACAACGCTGATGATGTTTCAGTGGCCTGACGCCACTCAGACCAGCGTCGCCTCCACTCTACGTAGATTTTCCTGATGTCAGGAGGGCGAGTGATGGACAGGGAGCTGATTCGTTCCGCGTCGCGTTGGACTTCACACGAAACGGACCAATCAGCTCTCAGTTACGTTTCCTTGCTAATGCAGTTCAGTTGTATAGAAGCGTAACGTGTGCAGCTGACCCACCTGAGTCTGTGTTTGTCAGCTCAGGTGTCAGGTGAGAACGTTTCAGCGTCAAACTTTGTTGCTTTAAAGGTCTGAGAGTTTTGCGTTTGATCGCTGACTGAGACGAACTCAGAGACAGAATCTGACTGAACGAGCTGATGCGTGTTCAGAGGCGGAGCATCACGGCATGGTGTAACAATTCTGAAATCCAGTGTTCAAAACGACACGGGATAAAATCTCTGCTCACATCAGTGTCGTTTGTTTCAGATCATTTATGAAACTTCAAACACTGTTGAATGTGTTTATTCTGCAGGACATTAAGATTTATCCGTCTCATTATCTGCTTCCTACAAGAAAACACCGAGTGGACGAGTGTTTACACGTCGGCGGCAAACAAACTGAAGATTCTGCTAAATTATGCAGAGATTTCGCTAAAGGCCTTTTTCTGGAGTTTGTTGGAAATATGATGCAAGACTTTCACTTCCTTACAGCGCTGAGGTCATTCAGATCTTCGTGCTAAAAATCGGATTTTCACGGCTCGCCGGAGTCAGAACAGATTTGCTCAGCTCGGACAGTTCCTGAAAACTTCCCGCACTTATTTCAGAGTTTTTAAAGAGGACGACGCAGAGACCCGGAGCAGCGAGGACGTCCTGCCTTTTGTTTCCCAGCAGCTCGTCTCTCATCTATAATTCATGCTGTGTAATGGGCGGCTGATATTTTGGGGAAACACCATTTGCAAAAATCAATGGAACAAATAATGAGCAGCTGATGTTAATGCTGCTGCTCAGACCTGAAATCCTCACTGACAGAGGGAAAAAAAGAAAAGTCAAAAGCCGGCAGAGAAGGTGCTGGAAAGCCGCCCGGTAATCTGATCTGAGGCCAAATTTACGGCTGATTAATAAATAAATAATGTGCCCCCAACAAAAAATGAATTATTCAGTCGCTCAGCCGTCAAAAAAAATCTCAATAAATGTTGGCCCACATATTGAGATGCACATTTTGGGCAACTAATGACCTGAATCTAAATGGTCGGCCGTTGACTTGGTTGAATTTTAAACGTGTGCATATGTTTTAAACGTGTGTGTGTGTGTGAGTGAGTATGTGTGTGTGAGTGAGTGTGTGTGTGTGAGTGAGTACTCAATCATCAGTGAATATTTAAAGGGAAAGCAGGAGCTGACCTCTTTCTTTCATTTTTCCTGCTGAGTTCAGTCAGTTTCAGTTCAAAGTCCGAAGGAAGATTTAAGCTTACGGACAGTTTAACATTTAACACAGTGACTCGAGAAAAAAAAAAAATCATAATCAGCTTCAGGACTGAATCCAGATCAAATCCAGCTGTTTAGAAAACATCAGATTTTCAATTTTGCAATAAAAAGAAATGGTTGAATTACACATGAACTTCTGCTGAAACATCCTGTTTTCACAGGAAATGGCAGCGGCTGAAAATCTTTAAATGGTACAAAGGTCAGGTGTGAACTTACACAGGTTAAAAAAAAAAAAAAGGTTTAGGTCCAAAAACTGAAAAATCCACAGGGCCCAGCTCAATCTCAGCATTTCCTGCACAGTCTTTCAAATTAAAAGTCTTTTATTTTGAAACATCAACACTTGGAGTTCCTCAGGTCGTACTGAGGTCACAGAGGAACAAGTTTCACATGAAGTCGTCTGACCTGGTTTTCATTCCTCACCTGAGTCTGTAAACAGGCAGCACTGAGCCAGGACCTGTCCAAGCAATCACTGCGGTGTGGAGGTGGTGGTGAAGGAAGAGGAGGAGGTGGAGGAGGAGGAAGAGGTGGAGGAGGAGGAAGAGGTGGTGGAGGTGATGGTGTCAGCCCGTTCAGGTTTCAGGATCACGGTGATGCTGGGAGCAGCTGTGACTCTGGACCAGGATCCAGTCTGGTTTCCATGTGTCAGCATCACAGAGCCTGTGTTATTTGGCCTGAGGGCACCTGGCGTCTCTTCAGGGTTTAAGTGGGTCTGGAACGTGGCCCTGAGATCAGACCCGTGACCACGTTACAGAGCGGCAGCAGGAAGGTGTGGCGGCTGCCTTTCAACCAATTTCATGCTTCACATCCACAGTTGTGCTCGCGGTCGCTGCTGGATACTTCAGTTTGTGTTGGAAGCTGCTTCTCTCTGTGCAGTGCTCTGGCTCGTGTTGCTGGACGGACTGATGGTGGGAGGGGGCCCTCTCAGCCCCCTCCACCCCCACCCTCCTGACTCAGCCTGTTCAGAATCTGGTTCAAACTGAGGAGCTGACTCTGCATCTACACTGGATCAGGACTGGGAACTGTTTGTCAGATAAATTTGATTAAACGTTTGTTTCTTTTGCTGAAGATTATTTTTATCTGAACTTTCGTGATGACTGAAACAATAAAAACAATAAAGACAATAAAACCCTGGTGTCTGTGTCTGATAGGAGCAGAGACAGTCCTTCAGCATCACGTTTCTGTCCCGTCTGTCAGTCTTTAACACAGAGTTTATCTCAGAGGTCTGGGGGGGTTTCTGGGGCAGGAGGGGCTTTCAGAGGTTTCGGGGGCAGAGCTCCTTCGCTAATCCTGTTGTCAATCTCTCAGTGTGATGGTGGTGGGGGGGCGTCCTCAGCAGGATTGTCTAACCCCTGTCCAGGGGAGGCCCGTCCAACATGTTAATTCCTCTATTGACAGATGTCCAATCAGAGCGAGCAGCAGCGACCAGTCCTGCATGTTAAAGAGCCGCAGCCTCCGACAGACCAGGGTCTCGCTGAGAACCACAGACCTGAGCGTCAGGAGGCTGAAAAGAAAGAAACCGACGGATAAAAGTCTGACGTGAGGACGTGAGGACATGAGGACATGAGGACGTCACCTCTTCACAAAAACAAACCCAGCCACAGCGTTTTACAGTTTTCTGGCTGGAAACGAAAACTACGGCGCTGATGCCTGAAAACGAGCTGAAGAAGGAGGAGATGAAATAACCCTGAGAGGATCAGCTGTGACAGAGACTCTGTCACAGTTCGTCACTCGGTTCTGGTCACATGAATCACAACGTTTGCATTAAGGTCACAGCGACCATGACCTCTGACCTCCAAGATCTACTCAGTTCATCCTTGAGGCACAGTTGACATTTGTGCAAAGTTTGACAGAGAGACCTCAAAGCGTTCTTGAGATATTGCGCGTAGAAGAATCTGGGACGGACAGACGGATGGATGGACGGACAGACAGACGGACAGGCGGACAACCTGAAAACGGAATGCCTCGGTCTTGGCTATCACCAGCTTGGAGACATAAAAAGTGTTTGACGCACATGATTGACCAACATGTGATCTTCAGTTCTTCGTTTGCGAGCACAGACTGTGAGCAGACGTCTGAAGGATCCGTACGAGCCGATGAATGAGTGAAATGAGTGAAAGTAAAGATGTTCACGTTTTCACTTTCTCAGCAGTGTCTCTCACTGGTGTGTTACTGTGTGAGTCACTTTGCTGATGTAACAGAACCATCAAAGCAGGAGACCACGTACAGGAAGACGACATGAAACCAGACGGGGAGATATTTTCGAAACCTCCCTGAGTAAAACCCAGAATTCCCTCCCCCTCTGCAGATTCCTGCTCCGTCCACATGAACTTCCTGCGCTGACCCTGTTTGGTCACCAGCAGAAGCTTTTCTGCCAGTTTTCTGACTCTGAAGCTCATTTGGCTGCAGGATCAGAAATATTCAGAGGAATTTCTGCCAGATTTTTCCCAGGAATCATTTCATGTGGCGAGCCTCCCGACTGCTCCCTGATCCAGTTTACCGTTTTCCCATGACATGTTTCCTGACATGTTTCCCTGTGTGGTTTCAGTTGCTGCCAGGATGTGGAGGACGGAGAGGACGGAGAGGACGGAGCTGACGTTCGGAGCTGGCTGAGGCTTCGACATGAAGGAAAAGCAGTGGAAGGTTCAGGATCAGACACAGATCACAGATCACAGACGTGACTTCAGATTTCATGTTATTCTAATGAAGAACATCAGATCTGAGAAAAACTTCTTTTTATTTTATGAATCAAACTTTTAGCTCCGGGAACAAAGAAAAAGCTGCAGCGTTGGACTCCAGGCTTCTTCAGTCCGGCCACACACAGGTGAAACGAGTCACCTGATTACAGGCCTGATCCAGGTGAGTCTCATCAGGAAGCTCAGTGGAGGATTTTCTCTTCCTGCCTGTTTCTGAGTAAAGTTCATCAGTGTTCTCTGTGGCTGGACACTTAAATAAAATAAATAAAATAAAACATGTCATCGACCCACAATATGAAGTTTGTGGATTTTTTTTTTTTTTTTTTAAATACTGAAGGCACCACGGTCCATACGCTTCAGAACCGATACCTGAGGCACGAAGCCAAAGGGAAAACAGGAACTTCCTGATTTTAAATCAGGAACAATCGGATCAAAGTCGACAACATTGAGAGTCTGATCGGACGTTTGACGTTAGCTTCAGGACAGAAAGACAAAGCTACAGCCTCCGACAGACGGTTTAAACAACCTGCCTGATGAAACCTTCTTCATGTTTCCTCAGTGACTGAAAAAACCTGGAAATGAATAAAAACACGAGGACAAATGTTCAGTTTTCAGACAAAAACATTTCATTTAGCAGATGAATAAAAGGCCACAGAAACATGTAAATACAGAGCGCGTTCTGTCAGACGCTCTTTATCAGGTTCTGATTGTTCGTGTTTAGCACAGACGCTGCTGTCAGACTGTGAAACAAAGGAAAGATTCTAACCTGCTCAGTGTTTTCACAGGGAGGAGGTGAGAGATCTGCTGTCGGAGACTGAATTATCCTGTAAGACAAGTGTTGGAGCAGAGAGGGAAATAATTACTGCGGCAGTAATAAGCAGCAGAGTCTTAATAGGATTCAGAGTTTGTTTGGAGCTCAGTTAATGTGTCTATTATTAGAGCTGAGATATTGAATCGGCTGCATGTTTTCAGGATAATTGTCTGTGCTGCCTCGCTGTGCTCCAATAATAGGATGTAATAATGATCCTCACACTGTGTGGATGAAGCCACCATGTAAAGCACTTAGACAAGACATGATTACTGATGTCTCACACACCCAGAGACAACACACACACACACACACACGGTCAGGACTCGAACACAGCGCGGTGACTTATGGATCAAGACACATTTCAACATCTTAAAATCTCATTCGACAGCACAAAGACACAACAGCTGCTCTGTTTACATTCACTGCATGTTCTCAGCTGCTTCCACACTCAGACCAAACCTCAGTCCGAACACTGAGAAGCTCAAAATCCTCTCAGGACAGTGTCCTCTGGCGTCCCTGAAACGAGTCTAGAACCCTAATCCTGAAGCCTAGTCTTTTCCAGATGATCTTATAACAATCAAGGACCCCTAGAACCCTGTCAAGGACCTGAAAATGTCCTCAAGGACTCCAGACAGACACTCTTGCACAGACTCTTCGTTTCCCTGGAATCTGAGTACTCTTAGAACCCTCTTAGGGAACCCTGAGGCACAAAGGCCCATAAACTCCCTACAAGGACTCATGGACGCCTCTCCTGGACCTGCACAATGTGTTTGGGAATCACTGAAACCGTGTCAAGTGATCCTGCATCGTCATCATGGACTCTCAGAAGCCACTCGCTAACCCCAACCCTCTCAAGGACACCTTGAATGTCCTCAGTGATCATTAAATTCTATTCCTGGAACCTCGTCCCACAAAAAATCCTGGCTTGACCCCTGTACGGGTCTTACACGTCTTGAATCCTGCCTGATTTTTTTTGTGTCCTCCTGCTTCCCCTCACCTTCACACTCCAGCTGTGACGTGATCTGGTCACAGCTGGACGTAACCTCTGGTCTGACTTGATGTTTTATCAGCAGGTCAAACTGCAGAGCTGCATCTGATGCACAAGCCTGTTTCTCATCCTGCAGAAAAATCACAATCCACCTCTGCACACGCTCAAATCCTCTCAGGATGACTGCTGTTATACTGTGTGTGTGTGTGTGTGTTCTGACGGCTGACCTTTATTCAAACTCAAACTCCAGCTTTTCTTTTTTCTTCTTTATTTCATTCTTTGTGGCAGGAGTGAGAAGGCGGAGCCACGCTCCTCTTCATCCTCCTCTGAACCTTCACAGCAGGGTTAATGTAAGGTCACGTCCCCTGACACACACACACACACACACACACACACACACACAGTCTTCACTGTTTTATGATGTACAGCATGTGGGTTTTACTTCACCAGAGCGTAGGACAATAGGAGTCACAGAGCTGTGGTAGCTGCTCTTCAGTCCAGTCGTTGTTTATAATCCCATAACTTCACTTTAAATTCCAGTAGAAGCTGAGAGACATCAGTTTATGTCCTTTGATGGACACGTCCTGGCCGTGGTCCCCCTCCTGTCTGTCTGACTCACTCAGGCTTTCCCACAGCAGCTTCCCTCCTCATCAGTCTGGTGTCAGCAGCTTTTTCAGGTCCTCCATCCTCCATCTTGTGGACCTGTTTGTTATAAAGTTGTTTTATTAATTCACTTAAATTTTTTCTTTGTTAAATAATGAAAAGATAAAAAACGTGAGTGAAACCAACAATTATGTTCATTCTCATTACAATGATCAGATCTGACAGTTCTTATTTTATTATCTTCTTTATTAAATGACTGATGGTTCTGTTCATTATTCCCTGAAGCCCCAGTGAACATGTTCAAACAGTGTTTTCTGGTCATGCACCACAGGATCAGTGCGTCCCTCCGTCGCTGGGCGCTGATGCTCAGGTGTGTTTGTTTGTTTGTTTGTTTCCTGCTCGAGTTCACAGTTAATTTAACAAACTGTTTTTTTCTGTTTCCCAGGAGCTGCAGCGTTTTCCTGCCCACAGCCGAGAGTTTCCTCAAACTGCTCAGGTCACTGTGGGAGTTTCAAAATACTGAACTTCATCCCAGATCTGAGCCCCACCCTCCAAAGTCTGAGCCCCACCCCCTCTGAAATCTGAACTCCCCCCCCCTTAATGGGTCATAAAACGCTGCTGCATTTCCTCTCGTCAAAAACCTCCACATGTCCAGGACGGAGTCGACACGTCATGTGACCCCACGGACCGCAGCTCTGTGGTGGTTCTTGAAAAACTTCTGTGGTTGGGCTGTGGTGTCCCCCCACCCTTCTGGGTTCCTGGCTGTTGTTCCTCAGGGATTCCCCGACTTCTCTGAGAGTTTTCCGTCTGCAGGAACCCCTGACAGCGGTTTGAGATTTTTTTTTCTGTCAAAGAAAAACATCCCAGAAAGAGGCGACTTTTCTTTCAGTGTTTTGGAAATGTTGTTCTCATGGGTCTCAGAGGCGTAATCTGGATCTAATGTACAGCCAGCAGCAGTCGTCAGTGCAGCTCAGAGATGAAGAACAGGAAACCCTGCAGAGAGGATCAACAGTCAGAGTCCACACAGCTTTTCACTTACACAGAGAAAATAAATCTGCTGCTGTAGTTTTTTGTTTCTTTGTCAGTTAGTTTTGGACTGAGGTAATAGAACCCTGAATACTTCCTCAAGAACCCCTGGAACTCACCCAGGGGGCCCCTATAATCCGCCAACAGCCTCAAGAACATCCCCAAGGACGCCTGAAACCATTTTAGGCACCCCTAGAACTCTGTCAAGCTCCTTAAAACCTGCTGCAGGATCCCCAAACCCTGTCAAATGACTTCAACCACATAAAACCCAACATGCACCCCCAGAACCCTTTCACTTAAGGAGTACCATAAGCCTCTCAGTGACCCCTGACACACCCCCTAAGTTCTCCTCAAGCCCCTAGAACCCACTCACTCAACATAGAACCTCTTCAAGGACTCCTGCTTTCTGTGAACCCTGTCAATAACTGCTTAAAGGGACTTCTTCAACAACCTTTAACACTTCCCTGAGGGCCCCAAAACCGTGTCAAGGACTTTAAGTGACCCAAGAACAACCCTGACAATCCTCTCAACAACACGAACTACTTACTCAATGACACAACCTTGCCAAGGATACCTGAAACCCTCTCAAGGATTCCCAGTGACACCAAAACCTCCTAAATGGCCCCTACATTCCCTTCAAGAACTCTTTGAACTTCCCCAAGGACCAGAACCTTCAAAGGTTCTTCTCTGAGGACACTCCACCAGTGGCTCTCAGATCTCACAGGGACCCTGGAACCATTTGAATAACCACATGCATATAAGGTCCTCAACCAGAACCATGCAAATGACTCACAAAACCTCAAGGTCCTAAAAACGCCCTCCCTGATCCCAGGGTTCCCTCAGTCCTCCTCAGAGACCCTTAGAACCATCTTAGGGACTCTTACTCTCATCATCATTAAAGCCTCAAGGACCCCTTGAAAACTCTGAGTGACCCCTGGAACCTCGTCTCCAGTAAATTGCATTAAGCTGCAGCTGTAACAGAGCTCGGTCAGCATACGTACACACTGGTTCACAGTACTTGTGTACACAATATTATTAGAGAACCTGGACCCGAAGCGGAGGCCGCCGGGCTCTGAGCTCCGTAAGCTCCATGTCAGAAAATGTAAATGTTACTGTGAATGTTTGTCTTGTATGAGGCTGGATATTGAAAATATTAGCTCAGTTATTCTTATCAGGCAGAGAAAACACTCTGCGAGTCCTTCGGGGAACCTCAGCCTCGGACTCTGAAAACACTTCAGACTGAAACATGATTTATCCGATCAGACATCGTATTTTTAGAAAACTTCTCAGACACTGAAACAAAGAGGCGATCGGCTCTGGAGGGGGAGGCTCTGCTTCTTTTATTTTCCTCTGACGGGGAGGAATCCTCCGGGGACCGAACACCTCGGGGGCCCTGAATGAAGCTTTGACAACATCTAATATGGAAATGAACACGGCTGTTTTCGCTGTAAAGTGTCAGTTTTTTTTCTTTAGACTGAGCCGAGCACTTTGTTTTCTTTTGATGTTATTATGTTCTTCATTTCTTCATCGCCTCAGACGATGATGGTACATATTTGTGTCGCTCCCTGGTGACAGTCGATATTAAAGCAACAGTGAGAACACGATGATGAAACACAGGCAGGAAAACCGACAACACGCTGACTGAAAACCTGTTAACCTCCATCAGCTGCTCAATATTTCCTCTGTTCCTGTTTTATCTGAGCTCGGTGTGTGTGACTGCACTGCACTCAGAGCTGCGTTTCATCTCCAGGCGAGTGGAGACAAAGGAGGGCAGCAAAGGTTTTTACTAATTATGTTTCACAAAGCAAATGAAACCGCGGAGCAGACAGTGAACAGGCTCCTGTGACTGTGATTATTACCACCACATCAAAATAGTAAAATAGTTAATGACTTTCGAGCTTTGTTGTGATTATTTTCTACACAGAAATGATTCCAACTGTTTAGTGTTTTCAAACAAAGAGCACGATGCAGTGAAGACGATCACTAAAAACTGTCAGATAAAAACTATTAGTGCGTAATGCTGAGAGCACGTATTAATACTCAAGTCTAAAGTACTGACAGGTGATGCTTTTGAAGGCGTCGTGCAGACGGACGAGCGCAGAGTGTGTGATCTGTCAATCTGCTTTCGATGAGACGAATCAGCAGCCTGTTCGGCCTCATGTGCAGGAAACCAGCAGCTCAACATGTCCACGTTCCCACAGACGCAAATCCAGCTCAAAACAAACAGAACAATCAGTGTTTTTTAAAGCGGATTCATCTGTTAAAGAAGTTCAGCAGCAAGTTAAGACACCACACGAATCATAAACCCATCAGGTACAAGCCCCCGTCCCCACCCCCGTCCTCACCCCACAGAGCGGTAAATCCTGCACAACGAAGCGCCAGGCCGCTGTGTCGACAGGTGAGGCTGCTGTTTATTGGTGGACGGACGGACGGACGGATCGTCGCACGCAGACACTGAAACCTGATCCCGGTGCTGAAAGGATGGGAGGAGTTATTACATGCATGAGCAGCGTGTCCAGACATAAATCCACAGAGGGTCAGGTAGACGATGAAAGTCCACCGGTCGCTGTCGACGTGGATTTACTGCCGCTCGCCTCGACGCTTCTTCCATTAAAATATAGCAAATGTACTCTGAGAGCTACAGTGAGACGGAGAGGGCCCAGGAT
Organism: Toxotes jaculatrix; assembly: GCF_017976425.1. Classification (NCBI taxonomy): domain Eukaryota; kingdom Metazoa; phylum Chordata; class Actinopteri; family Toxotidae; genus Toxotes; species Toxotes jaculatrix. The sequence continues at coordinate 28,347,722 of NC_054403.1, forward strand.
TTATGAAAGGAAATAGCTGCACTGTGCTTTTTCTGTTTTATTATATTTTCCAGGGGAAAGTGTCACGTTCCAGCGCTCGGTGGGAACTGGACACAGGAAGCAGGACGGGGAGCCGATGACAACATCTGGATGTGATTACAGAGAGATGGCAGTGAAATATGAAAAGTGAAGGAGGGACAGAGAAACCTCAGCGGCTGGAGGTTAAACTCTGAAAGCCGCAAACATGGAAAACCTGCAAGACTTTACGTCTGTTAAGACCAATAAATAAAAACATACCAGAGGGTCACAACCTCTCTTGTTCGTAACCGTTTCACAGGGAGTGGAGTCCGTCACTGACTCACTGGCTCCAGAGCTGGTTTCAGGAACATCTCCCAGTATGACGGGGGTGTTTCCAGCCACCTGAGCTCAGATCCAATCAGATCCGATCAGATCTGATCGGTTTGGTTTCTGCTCGTATTGAACAGATGGCTCAGACCTGCAGCACCTGGAGTGAAGGAGCTGCTGCTGAACTCATTCCTCTGCTCACTGTGAAAGTTGTTTCTGTTTCACAGGAACCAGTTAAACCCTTAAACACCGGTTTAAGATCTGACTCCAGGCCAGCGGTGTGACAACCCTTCCTGTTCCTCTCTGAAGACTTCAAACACACTTCTTCTCCTCCAGCGGGGCAGGAAGTGACATCATGGACTGGCCGGACGGAGCCGGGGGCCGAGCGGCGCTTTAACTCAACAGGCTAATTATGTCTCTGGTGGTGTGTGGTTTCCACCGCCTCCACCAGGACACAAACCACACACACACACTCTCATCTGTGAGTGTGTGTGATTTATTTTAAACACAGGTCTTGCTCCTGCAGTGGAGTGAAAAGCACAATATTTCTGGCCTGACTCTGGTCCTGGTCTCACCCATGAAGACCTGTGCCCCACTGCTCGTGTTGATGCCACTCAGAGATGCTCAGGGTCAGGGGTCAATAAAACGACCGGTTCTTCTTCATCTGTCTCATAAAATATCAATTATCTATAGATAAATAAATAAATATTCTGTGAGGGTTTAATTAACTGTGACATGTTCAGCAGATCACAAGGTGAAGTCACTATAACATAAAATCATCATCATCATCATCATCATCACGCTCGCTGCTCTCACTGATTTTCTGATTTGCCCGACTCTCCATCCATGTTCAGCAAGACTTCCTGATGTTTTTCAAATTAAAAGCCTGTCTTTAAAATGAAGAATCTTAATCTGGGATTAATATCTGTCCTGATTTATAAAGACTTGCTTTAAAAAACTGAAATTTATTTTCAGTAAAATCTCTCTTTGCTTTTTACCACATTCATCCAACTCAGTGTCACAGATCTGCTCCTCAGTATTTTCTGTTTCGATGTTTTAAAGACTGTTTTAGCTGCGTACTGTCGTGTGCTCTGTAATTTTGTTTTATTTTCTGTTCTGGTGAAATGATATTTCAGAATAACAGCTTAATACTCGGTGGTATCACACTGTGCTGAATCACTTCTGTACTTTCACTCCAGTAAAGAACCAGTGAGTGAATCTGTGAAACATCAGTGATCAGTCTGTCTGTAGCAGACAGTTTTTTTTAAAAATCGTATTTGGAATGAAAAGTGATTAAAATGAAGACATTAAATTGTACAAATGACTGAATGAGCGTCTCAGTCAGCTCTGATCGGGATTCAGTCGGTGTGAAGCTCGGTCCTGACGCTCGGCCGCCGTCTGTAAAAAGCATCATGTGTTTGTTATTAGAGCGCTCGGGTCGGCGGCGAGGCGAGAGCCGAGAGAAGCAGTAAAAAGGTGTGAGTGACTGCCGGCTGCCGCGACCACCTGCAGTCCTAAATTGGGCAATTAGAGCGGCGAAGTGTTTTCTTAGTGGGTAATACTCTGTAATGAGTTCAACAGTGCAGATCTGCCTGAGGCCCCACCTTCACCCCTCGTAAAGACAGAGGAATCGACAGGAGAGCAGACTCTCCACATCGCATCGTGTTCGGCCTGTCACTCTTTTTAATCTCCGGCTCCAGCAGAAAACTCACTCCTTCTTCTTCTCCCTCCTTCGTATGATTCATTGACCGGATCCCCAAAGAAGCTGCAGCCAGGTCGAGTAAATCCCCCTCTCTTAATTAAGATTTCTCTCACCCCTTATCCCTGCGCTCCCTCCCCTCCGCGCCCTCCCCCCATCCTCGCCCTCAGCCCGGGCTGAAAACTTCTGCAGCTGACAAGAAATCAATGCGTCTGGGGCGCTGGGGCTCAGGTATTGGATTGCAGGTGGGCCCAGGAGGAGCGCGGGCAGGCCCCCCGGCCCCCCGGCTGCCTCGATGAACTGTCCGCTACCGTTAGCCCCTGCTGCAGCCCAGATTTGAAGTCTTTGGCTGCCGGATAAAAATGTCAAGCACTAATAGGCTCCATTGTGATTAGCCGAGATGGAGTTCACAAATCCTCGGTAGAAAATCTGTTAGGAGCGATCTTTACAAGGTCTTAGGGTTTGTCAGCAGCCCGGCTCCTCCTCTCACAACACACCCCTCTCTTATTTTTCATCAGTCTCTCAGGGAGCACCGAGGAATAGCAGCGATAAATAAATAATTGTCTGAACTTTCCGTCAATTAGAAAATAAGAAAAAGTGGACTTGTTGCAAAGCTCCACACAGAATATTCATGAGCTGCTTCATTACCCCGGGACGCTGCTGTTTTCAGGGATTTATTTTAACCCCTCTGAAAGCGCTCTCAGGTAGAAAATATTATTTACACTTTGCTGAGGATTTCTCACTCTCTCCGCTTCTCTACTTTTTTGTTATTTTGCCTCAAAGTTGCGAGTGAATCCGGGCTGGGAGTCTGACCTCTCAGAGCTGGAAGGTATTAAAGCTGAGAGAGAGAAAACATAATTTATTTAGAAATAGGCCTGTTTTTAATCACCTGGAGATGGCTGCAGGACTCTGAGGGTTCAGGAAAACTCACGTGTTAACGGTTAAACACCTGCAGTGCAGCCAGAAAATAAAGCAACAGTACAGAGAGAGAGTTTGGTTTTAATGCTCTGAACGCTGATACATCTGCATCGAGCTCCTCAAGTTTTTCCAAAGTCTGAAAAATCTGAAAATGCTCAGATTGATTGTGGAGTTCAGTGAAATCTCAGAGTAGATTTTAATCTTTAGCTTTTCGTTCTGGCTCTTTTCACCAGACTGACGCAGAAAAAAGACAAACTAACATCACGGAGACCACGATGATTAAATGTTCCTGCTGCCGCTCGGGTCGCCCGTCGCCTCAAACAGGCCCTCCGAGTGCAGTTAGAGGAGGAAAAGGAGGATGACCGTTTATAAACACGGTAACAGCTCGGTGGCGGCTGCAGTCAAATGCGTTAAAGTCTTTATGGACAGACCTGTGAGTGCTGGACGCTGCAGGTGTCGTCCTCCTCCGTCCGGGGAGTGGTGAATGCTCGGGTGGGAGGACGTGCGTCCTGTGGACGGTCACACTGTGGACGGGAACTGGAAGCTGCACACGTCTGCAACGATACAATCACAGTTTAGTTTCTGCTTCGTTCACACGATTATTGATTTTTGATTATTGAGAAACTGATTCTGTTCATTTTGTTTTTATTACCTTTATTTAAACAGAAAGTCCCAACAAAAAACAATAAATGGAAAAACACAAATGAAATAATTATCTATAATTATCTAAAATAATCAGAGCGAGTGAAACTGGGACACTGAAGAAAAATCTCACTGTCAGAAATTTCAGCTTCCTCTTTGGGAAACTTTCTGAATAATTCTGTAAAACAACAAACAAACAAACAAACAAAATGAGCTGATCTGGGGTCAGATATTTCATCTTCTTTCCTCTTGTTGACAATAAACAATAAAAACACATTTTCCAGTTGTGCAGATGGAAATCCTGCGATTTGAGGCTGAAGTGAAAAACACAGAAGCGTGAAGCTACACAGAGAACACACAGATGTGGGAAACATCTGTTGCTGTTTGCTCATTGGCCGTTGCTCTTTCAAAATGAACTGGCGGGAAGAGTTTCCGTTAGCTACAGAAGAACAGAGTCTGCAGAGCTTTCCCTCCACAGACTCACGTCTCATTCTGTCGAACGTCAGCTGACATGGACACGACGGAGCCTCTGATCATTTCACAGGTAAATACACCTGAAACCACAGCGCAGACGTCGTCTTTAAAGAGAAGTGGCTGCAGGTTAACGTGTGGAGTCTCAGCGAGCCGAGTTTCAGCTGTGAACAGCTTCACAGTGAGCTCAGCTGAAGGTGTGGTCACTGACAACAGCTCACGAGTTTCACTCTGCAGCTGCGTCTCAGGACAGAACCCTGAGATTCCCCGAGCAGGAGATCCAGAGAAGGCTGTGTTACAAATACCACACGCACACACACGGGCGGTTTGTCCCTGTCCTCTGATACGACCCATGGGTGCATACCAGGGCCAGGTGTACCGGACCTGCGTTGTCATGGTAACAGCCATAAACACGAGGTTAAGCGTGTGACCTGTCGTGGATAAAAGAAACAGTCCTGACTATCGGCTTCACACAGGAAGCACATCCTTCCAGCCCGACCTCTTCCTGTCGCTCCATGTCACCTGACTTCCTCCTTCACCACTGTCATAATTACTACGTCCACTAGAGGTCACCTGACAATGAAGCGTAACCATGGCTCATAATGAGCTGCTATCAACTCCGTGTTTTACAGGAGGATAATCTCCCACCATAAAGCCACTGATCTGAATCAGCTGCTACAGAAAGGTTTTGATTGTAAAAACCTGACAGAGAACTTTACATGGTGTTTATCACTGAGGGATAAATGGTTCTAACAAAGCTCAGCTGCTGCTGCGAATGCAAACTCATCCACACCCACGAGACACGAGCCCAGAGCTGCTCCAGGATCTGTGTGTTTCCAGATCAACATGTGCAGCCAGCGGGTGTTTTCTGCAGAATCATTCTGAAGGCCGTCCCGTCGTCCTTCACAGTAACTGTCTCAGATCATAAAAATCGGCCTGTTTGGAGACACAAGCTCTTTACCTGACAGGAGGAGCGATGATATGTGATACAGCAGCTCTGAAACCGCAGGAGAAAGTGCAGCAGAAACACTCCTCCTCCATTAACTCGGGTGCATTCTTCCAACAAATCCTCTGCTGGAAACACAGAAGGAATTCTTTCTGCTGCAGGAATCCTGATAAACCAGTGAGCAGAAGTGTCAGAGATCCAGTTTGTTGGAACCTGACACCACTCTGTCCAAAAGATTACCCCTCCTCCCCCACCCCCCGTCCTCGTCCTCCTGTGAATGTTGACCTAACCTCGCCGTAATGATTAGACGCCGTCATAAATTGCTTACAAATGGCCGACTTGTTCAGCTGCATTTCATGACTGTTTCTTTCCCAGATTAGCTTATTACAATACCATGCGTGTCAGAATCAATGCCTTACATTATTCCTGAAACCCTCTCCTCCTCCGCCCCCCCCCCCCCCCCACTTCAGTACAGATGTGAGGCCGAGTCCCAGGTGGATTATTTTCAATCAATACAGCGAGCGCTGAGGTTCTGGAGCCTCTAAATACCCAGGACTGCCTGAGCGGAGAGCGGAGGCCTGACCCGAGCAACGATCCGTTCCATAATCACCTCGGACCGGCGGATTCTTTTACAGCCGCTGGAGTTTCCCTCCCAGGCTGCTCTGCTGCTTTTAATGAATTTCCTGTCTTACGGCCTCAGAAATGTCAACACTCAATCACGCTGTAATTGAATTTCTCCAGCAGTCCAACATTTTTCCTCTTAAAGCAGCACCATTAAAACATTCTTTTGTTTGCTCTCTTGGAAAACTTACACTGGCTCCTTTTTATTGTTGGCTGTGTTTCGTAATGTTTCTAACATCTGTTGAGATGTCGGTGTGGGTGGGGGGGCTGAGACCTGCAGGACGTGCTGGAGGTGTTGGACGAGGACGAGGACAAGGACAAGGAGGCCGAACATGTTTACAGACAACCTCAAATCATCATGTGTCATTAAAGCTTCAATCCCTTTAATTATAGTTTCACTGCAGGATCATCACACACACACACACACAGTTTGATAATAAGCAGTAAAGTCTGTAGCTACATGTTAATAATATTCTAATCTCTAATACTCATGTTGTGATTTACAGGTAAATGCAGTGTCATTTCCACAGGTGGGATCAATAAAGTAATGAAAAAATGAAGTGTCACCTTAATGTAATGATGTCAGAGCTGCTGCCACCTGATGGTGTGGTCTGGGTGGATGTGATGGTGGGATGCTGGACGTGGGCTGGACGTGGGCTGGACGTGAGCTGGACCTGAGCTGGACGTGGGCTGGACGTGAGCTGGACCTGAGCTGGACGTGGGCTGGACGTGGGCTGGACGTGAGCTGGACCTGAGCTGGACGTGGGCTGGACGTGAGCTGGACCTGAGCTGGACGTGGGCTGGACGTGAGCTGGACCTGAGCTGGACGTGGGCTGGACGTGGGCTGGACGTGAGCTGGACCTGAGCTGGACGTGGGCTGGACCTGAGCTGGACCTGAGCTGGACGTGAGCTGGACCTGAGCTGGACATGAGCTGGACGTGGGCTGGACCTGAGCTGGACGTGGGCTGGACCTGAGCTGGACCTGGGCTGGACGTGAGCGGGTCACACTGTTTGCAGATGAATATTTCTTCTCGGAGCTGCTGTCAGTGTTTCCCTGCAGACGCTCGGCTCACTTTTTCCAGTGTGACTGCTCCTGAACGCAGCGTTCAGGCTGAATTTCAGCAGCTTTGGCAGAAACGGACTTCAGACGTTTTTTCACACAAACTATTGAAAGAAAGAAAGAAAAAGTGGAAAAAATCAATGTTTGACTGAGGAACCAGAAGTTCACAAACACTGTGGGAAAACTTGCAGCACTATGTATTTTTATTTGGCCGCAGCTGAACAGTTAAACCGTTTCTTTCACTGAGCAGATCTGTGAAACTGGAAAACAAAACATAATAAAGAAAGTCTGTCACTTCGTTTCACAAATACAAACAAAAATACAATACAAACAAACTGAAATGATTATTTTCAACACAACATGCGTGGTAAATAGCAGTTAGCTCTGTGCTAACATAGCATAAAAAGCCCATTGACGGGCTAGCGCATTAGCATCGGTCGCGCTATTCACTTAACACACAAACGATAAACCAAAGCGGGACACCGTGACAGGTGATTCACACAGGTAATTCACACAACAACAGTATGACTGAGTTCTGTCCTTTGAGCTACAGCAGGAAGAAAAACACCGCGAGCGGAAACACCTGAGGAACGCGGAAAGTTTGAACTACAGAAGCCCGCAGGGACAAACAGTGCAGCAGTGTAAAAAAAACCCCGACACGCTTAAAGCTAAGAATCCACATTTTCAGAATATTTTATTCTATATTGTAACGAAGGGCTTCGTTACCTGTGGCTGAGCCTGGGTTGTGGTTATGTAAACATTGTACAGTGTGTGTCTGGCGTTGTGTTTTATAAATAACTTGACAATGTACAGTAATAACACTTTTATTAGGGGATTAGCACATTACACACATTCACACGCGGAAAGTTTCTAGTGCTGAGACATGTAACAGCAATGTTTTTTTACATATTGTAGTCGTTGTGCTTGAGGAGTCGACCTCTGCCGGGTGCCGTGGAGGCCACTCGGCTCCGTCTGAACAGGTGAGGAGGTCCGTTGGACTCCGCTGTCCGCGGACTGTCCAAAACGGACGGACACCGGTGTAGGTGCAGCTCTGTGAAACCTATGTTCTACAAGTTATGAGAAAGATGGTGCAAACAGTGCAGGTGCCGGAACAGACATTGTTTAAGTTGTGGCTAACACAGGCAGGCTACATACCTGTACCTGTCCTGTGTTGGTTCCGGGGTGCGCCGCTGAAAAGAGTCCCTGGCGTCAGCGGACCGTGTTAAGAACGTTCCGGGCGCGACCAAGTGGCAGGACAAGAAAGGGGGGAGTCCGGAAATTACTTCACGTATATATTTATAGTAATTATATTTATGGTGTTTGATTTGGGGGTTAGGTTACAGCAGGAACGGTATTTTGAATATTTTGGTTCAGTATAGTATTCACATTTTTCTCTAAGTCATTTCTGCTCATGATGTACATTTGGGAACACCTGTGAATGTAGGCACCCAATTACACCTGGAATTTTAAATCTGCTGTTGTACCTGTGCTGCTGCTGGAAGAATAAAAGAAATATATCTCTGCATAGTCATCCATCGCCTGGGCATTTTCTTCTCTGTGAAGTCTCTGTTGTCACAACGGCCATTCTAACACACACACACACACACACACACACACACACACACACACACACACACACACACACACACATGATTAAAAACTCTTCAGAATATAATTCAGCACGACACCAATACAAACCACGACCTCAGTGCTAAAAGATATAATTGAACTAAAACCTCTGTCGTCTCAGAAACTGAACGTTATAAAAGCTGTAAAAGTGTGTTGGACAGAGTCAGACTGCACAGGTGTACCTAACAAAGTGACCACTCAGTATACATGTACATACTGGTTTGTTCTGTCAACACATTACATCTTATTTAGACAAACAAAGTAAACAGTTCCCAGAGTTAGACATCACCTGCAACCACATCTGCTGACAAACGACCCCTCAGGAAGTCAGTGTGATGTAGCAGAGGACAGGTTGGTCCGTCCCGGCGATGCAGTGTGTGGGTCGGCGTCTCCTCCTGCAGCTCGGCTCTAATTGTGCGATGGCTCTGATTTGTAGCTGCAGCTGAACAATGCTGAGGTTTGCTGCCGACCCAACAACGGCCTCGCGCTCAGACCAATTTAAACCCGGCAGCCGTGTAAAAACTGGGATATAAAAATTCTGAGGAGTAAAAACACGACAGCTGACATGAGTGTTATTTATGGATTACACTTCTGTGTTTTCCATTTTATTCTCTTTGTCTAATTGGCTCGGTGCTGGCTCGTACTCGGGGCTGCGGCGGTGAAACAGGCAGCAGGGGGCCCATTCCTGCGAGCGACCCCGGGTCTCCAGAGAGCGCTGAGGGATGAGGGTGTCTCCGGGCGGCCCCATAAAGGCCCCGGCCGAAGCCCTCTGCTGGATCACTCTTTTATTTCCAGCGCCAGGCTCCTCTGTGGACACTTATCACCTGTAATGAACAGCACAGAGGCCTGACCCTGCTGCCGGCACCGCCGCCGCCAGACGCCGCCGCCACATCCACTCCTCCGTCCACAGAAACGAATTTCAGATAAACAACTTTAAATATTCTAAAATGAAAAACTGTCAGTGAAAATGTGCCGTTCTCTGTCCACGGCATCTTTTTGTGGTCATTTGTTCTCTTTTTCTTTGTGGTCGTTCTGTGTTGTCATCTTTACCAACGTGTCCTGTTCTAACAGGAAATAACAGGAAAATGATGTTTTTAAGTGAAGTATAACAACAAAAGATTATTATAGAACAGAATAAAGAGCAAAATGTCGCAGTAACATGAAAAACAATGAGAAAAGAATTTTTTGTCACTGAGGCAGTGACACACTGCGATAAAACTCAATAATTTGTTTAATATCTGCAAAATGAAAACTTGTGTTATTGATATTTTTATTTAAGTAAAGGATCTGAACACTTCCTCCTCCTCCTCCTCCTCCTCCTCCGGCCTCCGAGCCTTTTCCAGGACAGACTCCGGACTCTGCTGTTTTCTTTGGCCCTGACTCGCTCGTATCAACTCGACCCAGCGAAGGGAAATCAATCACCGGAGCTCAAGCTCAACCTCCTCAATATGAACTAATTTGATTTCTGAGTTATAAGGCAATAAATAACTGCCATAAAACAACACTCTCAGCCCGTTTCTTTTTTCCTTCTCCGGGACAAAACGTGCATTGTGCCGGCTCTAATTGGCTGCAGGTTTTTTTGGGGATGCCGGCCATCTGCGCCGTCCGGTCACATTCCAGCGTGTTTTACTTCTTAATGAAAGTGAGCGACAGCAGAGAAAGACAGATGGAGACGGATGGAGACGGACGGAGACGGACATGCAGATGGACTGTGTGGCTGGATGAGGTGCATCAGAGCTGGGTGTTTTCGCCGGCAGCCATCAGGTGTTTGGATGGGCTGAGAGTAGATTAGGAGGGTGGTGGTGGTGGTGGTGTTGTTGGGGGTGGTTCTCTCTCGGGTCCCCGGGGGTCACTTTAGGATGTGTAACCTGATGTAATAGCAGGCATTAAGTGCAGCGAGGCCCTGGCCAATCTCCCCCTTTGTGGAGTGAATTAAAGAATATTAGCTGCAGCGGCGGTAGCGGCTGCTCGCTGCTAATGGACAGAAAATGGATTGGTGTGCAGTTTAGGGGGTCATTAGAATACAAAGCTGGTGTTAAAAGGGGGCTTGTTGCTGGCCTGAATCCACCGTGAACTCTGCTGCTCAAGGTTGTAAATCATGTGAGAGTTGTAGGGCTCTCTCTGCACTCTCTGCTCGGGATGAAGGATGGGGTGGGAGGGGGTGTGTGTGTGTGGGGGGGGGGGGGGGGGGGGGGTAGCTCTGAGCTGGCACACACTCCATTTCCTCCCAGTTTGGGCGTCCACGCGACGATAATCCCACCCAGCCACCCACAGACTGCCCCTCCCTGCTTCCTGTCATTACAGCAGAAGTACAGACGAATTACCACAGTTTTCAGAAATCTCATGTCCAGTACACGGTGAACATACGGAAGCTTCATTCTGCCAAAAATCAAAAGGAAAAAAACATGAAAAATGATTTTTTTTTCTGCATGAAAATCTTACAGACAGAAACATGATGGCTGGATCTTGTTTATCCTTAAACATGTCACCTGCTCTGCGCAGCATCTTCGAGCTGCTGTGTTTCTGTGGTCAACGCCACACGTCCTGAGAGATGTGAACGAGACGGGACGAGTGTCTTCAAGTGATTCACAAAAACATCGTGAGATACAGAGACAAAGCTCTGATTTACTCCGTCAACATATTGGTGTTCCAGAACTTTGACTTCGTGTGAGTGTTTCTGTTTTCACATCTTTAATATGAAATGTTTTTCATATTTTCTTCTCTCGGCAGACAGGGTCCTCCATACACGCTGAAGCTGCTGAATGTTTTTCTTTCCTCTCTGACTAAAGTTCTCATTTCCCTCCCCAGCACAGATCGGTAATGACCGGTATTTTCGGGCGATGAGATAATAACCTCGGGTGAACGAGGAGGCGTGTCTCAGCATCGGAGCGCGCTCAGTCTGTCAGCAGCTGAAGGTTATTCAGCTTTTTTTCTTGCCTCTGGATCTCGGTGGGCGATCTTAATGTGAAATCCAGAGAGGGGGAGCTGGCAGGTTCTGGCTGCAGACCAGCCTGAGTGGACGTGCCACCACTTCTCTCCACGCTGCTCCATTACCTCTGCTCCTCCTGCCAACAAACACTCACACATTAAATATGTGGAGCTGAATTCCAGAAATGTAAGAAAGCAGGAAACTCTGACTTCCAGCTGTAAAAAATGTCAAAAAATAAACACGGAACTGAGACCATAGTTCTTGGACGCAGTGGGCTGACTTCTCGCCAACGCAGAGCTCCTTCAGTCACACGTTTACAAGGAACTTTTGTAAGAATTTAACTCTAGAAAATAAGAGGCCTTCAACCTGCAACCACAGATTTTATCTCTCAGCCTAAAACACAAGCGCTGTGTGAGGCTTGTATTCCAGCGGGCTTCCATCAACAAACCTGCTTCAGTATTTTACTGAGATGATTTGTTTACGTCCATGGACTGAAAGAAAACAGGGTTCTAAAACAGGATGTTTAGATCTCCCAGGTGTTTTCCTGTTCATTCAGTAAAATGCAGGTTAACCACTGACACCTTTCTGCTCCGAGCGTCTGAAAGCTGAAACATTCCAGGCTCAGATGAACTGTGTGCGTCAGTCACTGGACGCTGCAGCAGGAACGTACGGAGGCTCCGCAGTGGAAAACACAACAAACTAATAAAATAAAAATACAGCAACGTGCAGGAAATGAACCTGAGAGATGAGAACCAGTTTAACAACCCACATGCTAACATTAGCAGTTTACATTAGAGCAGATGAACTTGTTGTTGTGTTTGATTTTGTGCAGACTGAGGAGCAGCATCTGGTCGACGGTCAGTTCAACGAAAAGGTCTGAGCTGAAGGATTTTAGCTGATAAAGGATCAACAACAGTTCCCCAACAACCACTCAACCGCTTTGTCAAACATCTTTGACGCACATGTCCACACAGTCCCAGCGACACAAAACCCAACTCTAAAGTTTTCAGTCGTTTGCTGCCAAAACAAATGATTTTTTCTCCACGTTCCTTCAGTTTGACCCCAAACAAAAGGCAGCTTGTATCGTCTGCCATACGACGCCGTTAAATTGTAAATCACACTCTTCACCGCCTCATCCCACAAACTGTTCACACAGAGGTGGCGGGAAAACGTCCAACAGCCATCCCCACCGTCCCCCCGTCCCCCCGTCACCGGTCCTCTTTGTTTGTGACGCATCTTGGGGACATTATCTCCCCTCTGTTTTCAGTTAGCGGGAGGTGGCGGGAGGCGGAGGTCAGGTTCAGGGTGTAGTCGGAGATGTTGACTGACTTTTCTGTGACTCACACAAACACACTGGTTTCTGGGCTGTGGATGGTTAACTGCTCACTGCCTCAGCATTAAAACACTCACACTGAGGTTTTAAAGCCTTTTACCCCAAAACAACCGTTAATGACGAAGCTTGTCTTGGAATCAAACAAAAATACAAAATGCAAACGCGAAATCACTCTGCAAGGACAAAGACGGAACAAGGAGCCAAGACCAAACAAGAAAAGGCAAAAGACATGAGACAAGGACAGGAGACAAAACAAACTGACAAGAACACAGGGCAACAACGAGACTTAAATACACCAGGCAATGGGCAACAGGTGAAACCAATCAGGGCGGGGCAGACAATCACAAGACAAAGACAGGAAGTAGAACAAGACAAGATACACAAGATTTCAAAATAAAACAGGAACTATAAACAAAAGTTAACAAACGAAACAAGACTCTGAAAATGTCCACAGAAGAGTTCAGAAAAAAAGCCTCCTCAGGGGTTAGTCAGGACACTCATGTCCCCCACAGAGGACAAAAATGAACTCAGGAGGATCTTATCACACCCACCGAGAGTCAACACCAGTTTCTCAACTTTTAGTGGACAGGAAGTCCTCACAGAGACTAATAAATAAATAAATAAATAAATAAATACATTATCTGATTAATCCCTTCAGTTCTGATTCTTACCTGCATGGTGAAGTCTCTGCCAACAGTCTGTACGCACACACACACACACACACACACACACACACACACACACACACACACAGACACACACACACACACACTCAGCAAAGACCAAACAGACAAAACACCAACGTGGAACTAACAGAACAGATAAAGTGCGTGACCATCCACTCCGGCATTCATCTAAAGTTCCCTCGTAAAGTGACTTAGGTGGCGCATAAGTCAGACCGTGTCCTGGGGCCTAAACACTCCGTCGCACATATCATGTTTTATTCTCGTGTTTTGGCTCCATATGTAATAAACAGTATAGATAGAAAATAAACAGCAGTGCTGGCTTTGTGTGGGAGACTCCTCTGGGAATGTGGACGGGGAGAGAAGCTGGAGCTCAGAGCCAAGGAATAAATCGCTGCCAAAAGCCGGGATCACCTGGTATGATATTTATAATTCTGAGAAGAGATCCTCCTAAAAACCTGTTTGCTGTTCCGCGTCGCTGACGGAGCTCTGCTTCGGTTTTAGGTTCGTGTCTCCGTTGCTCGGCCTCCTGACGCCGATACGTCTTGATCAGCATCTCCTCCTCCTTCCCACAGAGCCGGCCGTCTCCGATCAGATCCTCGCCGTCGCTTATAGGAGGAAGCTCGGCCATATTGAGAGCTGGAAACATCTCCCAGAGGAGAGATGTATTTTAGGTCAGCTGCATGTTCTGCCATCTGTTCTGCTCCACAACTTAAAAGATGTTGAGAGGAAAGAGAGAGGAGGGTCCAACAGGGAGAGATGGGGGGAGGATGAACCTGAGCGGGAGATGGGACCATGGTGGGGAGGGGGGGTTGGGGGGGTGTTGTAGTGTGAGATGCATTAAAAAAAATAGATAAATAAAAAGAAAGAAAGGAGCATAATTTCAATGGGAACCTTTGAGGAGCTTCATTCCAACAGCGAGCTGAAAGAGGACGTGCTGTGGGGGGAGGAGGGGGGAGGAAGGGGGGGAGTGTATACATTTATCATCCTCGAGCTTCCCACAATCCTTTGGAGTGCAACATGAATGACGGCGGGGGTGGAAAGTCCCTCGACAGCGCTCGCTAACGTGTGAGTTTATGCAAATTCACATGAAACCTGAGCTGATGGAGTTTAAAGAAACAGTGAAAGGTTCCACCTTTAAAAACCTTCGGACACGTTTAATCTTTCTGCTGATGGAGAACATGGACCTCCTCTGACCCCCAGACCTCCCGCAGGACTCAGACTCTTCGTCTGTGGAAAAATGTGCCAGTGTTTGGAGATAAGTTTCTCTTTTCCTAGAAACTGGTGAATTTCTCTGGATTTGAGTTTAGTGTTGAACTTTATTCCGTCTGGAATCAAACAAACTGAAATGATTGTGTTTGTATTGGAAACATATTTTACTCAGACTGTTTTTTTTTCACTGGTTTTAAGTAAAGACTTAGTGGATCAAATAACAGACAAAAATGAAAACGAGGGATTGAAATGAATGGATTGAAAAAGCTTTTAATGGATTATCTGCGTGTTTTAAAAGGCTGGAAATCCTGTCAAATGAAGCAACTAACACAGAAGTCACCTTGATTTATTCCTCAAAAATATTTTGGAGTTCAGTTATGGTGAAAATGAAGGGAAAATGAACTTAAACCATTACAAGGCTCCATTATTTATCCTTTATTACAGTCTATTAATCCAGTGTTGACAGTGCATATCCACAAATTAACCGTAAATTTGGGATTTTTCATTTTGTTCTGAAGCAGTTTGGTTTTTCTCCTTTCACCTTGGCGACAACACTAAACGCTCTGATAGAGACGAAGGTTTCGCGTGCTGGCGTTTCATCGGCCGGTCCAGAGGAGCTGAGTCTTCAGGGACTCACCTCCAGGACAATGTTTCCCAAACTGCTTCGCTCCACAGCAGGTTTTCTAAAAACGCTGCCGTCATCACACGCCGACCCTCCCTGTGTGTCAGCGCTGTGTGGAAAACATGTGAGGTTATGGATGGACTCAGTGATGGAGTCAGAGGGGTGAGGAGGGGTGAGGAGGGGTGAGGACAGAGGGACCATTAGTTCCTCTGGACGCACTTCAACTCATTTTCATGAACTTCTCTTCAGTTTAGGTTCGATGGGAGCGAACTGCAGGTGGTTAGAAAAAGACATATTGTTTCCCACCCCCCGACTCCCGCCTCACCCCCACCCCACACACACACACTCCCGCCTCACCCCCACCCCACACACACACACTCCCGCCTCACCCCCCCCCCTCCCCCCCACTCCCGCCTCACCCCCCCCCCCCCCCACTCCCGCCTCACTCCCCCCACCCAACATATTTCTCGTCACAGTGATTGATGTCCCGCCTGATGCTGCTTTAATATCAGATACAAATATGTCTTGTTTGGGCCGAGAGCACACGGAGCTCCTGCAGAGTCGGGTACGATGTGGACCGGGGTTCGGCAGAGGTCGGCACCTTTGGGATTTGAAGGGCCTGGAGCCGAGCTGAGGGGCCCGGGGCCGAGCTGACAGGGGAAAATATTTTGTACTCTCCAGGGTGCAGCTTAGTTCACATTCAGCTCTGCTTTTACTTCCCTCCCAGGAGCAGAAACTTGGCTTCAGTCATGATGACTTCTCCAGATGTGCACCTCACTTCTCCTTCTCTTTTTTCCTCCTCCTGTTCTCCATTGTGAATTTTTGAAACACCACAATTAACATCTATAAATCATGTCCCGAATACTTCCTGCTCAATCACAGGGGAATATTGGGGAACAGCCCAATAACTCATTACAAATTGGAGGCTTAAAGCAGCCAAAAAGATGAATTGTGTCATGAAAACAGCTCGTACAGGATGAGAGTCTCAGCGTTTTAATGACAGCCTGCTCAGTTAAATTAGAGGTAGATGATTAATAAAAAGCTCCGACAGTCTGTTTCCTCTCAGCTTCTTGTCAGAAATGAAGCTTTTTTTATTTTCCAGATCCAATTAGACAACTTCCTATTTACTTTACAAAATAGTTTGACAAGTCCAAGAAAAAAATCAACTTTCTCCAAACTTCATTATCTCTGCAATAAATAACAGTTTTAATGGAGAGAAATATCTGAAAGTATCTGCAGGGAATAAACTTCACCTTCGTTTCACCTCAGAGTTATTAACCCTGCACTGCTTCTTATCTACCACAAGAAAAAAAATAGAATTTGAAGAAGCTGCATTTTGATGCTTTAACCCTGTGAACGTGTTTAGTTTCCTCGATGGAGATATGATGTTCAGCCTGAGGTGACAACAGCAAGCTCCAACAGTAAGGCGAAGCTCCGCCTGAGAGGCGAAACCCAGGGCAAACAAGGCAGCGCTCAGATCAGGTTCAGATTAATCCCATGTTGTTAGCCTAGCTTAGCACACGCTCGTAAATGAAGAATTAAAGGTTAAAGGTCACAAAAATCCGAATCACAAGACCATCAGGGGCTTTTATCAGAGTCCAGGAAACAGACTGAAGATGAAGACACGTCTGCCCTCTGGGATTGTGTGAGTGATGTGTCGCTCCATCATCATCATCATCATCTCTCCACGTGTCTGTTTCAGACGAGTTTATTTTACCCAGGAGATGATAAAGAAGGAGAAGCAGAAGAAGAAGAAGATGAGCGGCACGTGAACGTGAAGTGATGAATAAATAAACATCACAGCGTTGATGCTTCGCTCCGTCATCTCCAAGGTTGTTTCCTGAAATCTCCCCTCAGCCTGCCGGGATTCGTCCGTTTGTCAAGTCTTCAGCTGCTGATCGATAAACCGAGGAGGAGAAACAAACCAAAAAACCCACAGTGTTAATGTGAGGCAGCAGTCGGTCTGTTGTCCTCTGATGACTCCAAGGACATGACTGCTTTCAGCCTCAAATCAATGCTTCTCCTGCTGCCGCTCATTTCAGGTGAAACTACATCTTTAATAAGAAATTAGACTTTTATCCAGAGGTGTTCTGTGTTCAGCATTTTTCTTTTGAAAGTTTTTGCCAAAGCAAAAACAAAAAAATGTAAGTTTCAGTCAAACAAACAAGAAAAAGCCAAAACTGTTTAGGTTTTTTTTAACAAGGTCAAACACACAATAACAACAACATGTCACAGAACAAACACATGGAAATAAAAAGCTAAACAATGAGTTCAGTTTAAAGCAGCAGTTTTCTCACTATCAACACTTCCTGCAGATGCTTCAAATTAAAAGCCCTGCAAGACCCGGGAGAATGTGCCCTTTGAGATGGTAGAAGGCTTTTATTCTGGAACATTGCAGGAAATGTTTCTCTGTCAGTAACTTCACAGTGACTGAAAAATGAGTGGACGTCAACAGCCTGCGACTGAGTCAGCTCGAACACGTTGGACACGACTCGACATTTGTTTTCAGCAGAAACACAACACGGACACAACATCGGCACATCGTGTGTGTCGTTCATTTATGAGGCTCCACTGTTCGAGTCCGGTCACAGGACGTTTCCACATCAGCTGCTTCATGTGTGTGGAATCAGACCCACACACGCTGCAGCATTTTACAGCGTGGTGCTTTTCTCAGCTGTGAAGTGACGATGTGTGTGAACGTTGTGTGTCTGAGCTGAAACAGAGGCGACGCCACACAGAAACCTGTAGAAACCTTCAGGTGCTGAATGAAAACCTGGTTCATCTCCAGTCTGAGAGCTTTTCTGCTTTAGCTGCTCCACTTAAACTCCGTGAGCTTCTGTTTGGTCCCGTGTGAAAGACGCTGAACTAAAGGCTGGAGCTGCTCCAGAAATCTGTCCAAAGCACCACCTCACACACACAGACCAACAATGAGGCAGGAACCTGATGAGCTTTGCTGCCGTGTGTTGGTTTCGTGGATGTGTGAGACTCGGCTGAGCTGAGGAGACCGAGCTGTGACACCTTCCCATCATTAGCACTATGATCCCCAGCAGAGCTGAACTGGAAACTCTCTGGCTCAGGTTGTGTTTTGGCAGCGGCTCCTCAGCTGAGAGGTGAACAACGTTGGACCGATCGGCTGAGACACGCAGTCCGTCTCCTCCTGTCCGGTCCTGCAGGTTCACATTCAGATTCCTGGGATCTGAAACAAGTGAAAAACAAACTCAACCCACCAAACTTCATTCAGGGCTGAAGGATTTTATCAGATCGTTTACAGTTAATCAACAAATAAAACAGAGAAAATGAATATTTCCAGTTTAGTTGCTGGTTTGTGTTTTTATTTTCTCTCCATGGATCTGACAGTTTTCTGTCTTCTCTTTAAAATAAATTGGTTCAACTGTTTGATTCTTCACTGAAAGCAACAGGTGTGAATCCCAGAGGCCAGAAACAGGTGAGAGCAGCTGGGTGGGTGGGATCAGCAGGTAAGACACACCTGTCACCTGTTACTGTGATTGTCAGCACAGACAAATGCATCAAGAGGTGTGTGTGTTTGTGTGTGTGTGTGTGTGTGTGTGTGTGTGTGTGTGAGTGTGTGTGTGTGTGTGTGTGTGTGAGAGAGAGAGAGAGAGAGAGAGAGAGAGACGTGGAAAATAAGACACAAACCTGAACATAAAACACATTAAAGAATAAAGTTTGTTTGTTTGTTTGTTTGTCACTTCGCAGACTGAGAGAGTGTGAAAATCTGCTGCACATCAAAACCAAAGTGTGGGGTTCATCCTGTGGGGAACATGAACAGCTGAAGCAGCCGTTGTGTTGTTGTGTTGTTGTGCTGTTGTGTTGTTGTGCTGTTGTGTTGTTGTGCTGTTGTGCTGTTGTGCTGTTGTGCTGTTGTGCTGTTGTGCTGTTATGCTGTTGTGTTGTTGTGATGTTGTGCTGTTGTGCTGTTGTGTTGTTGTGTTGTTGTGCTGTTGTGCTGTTATGCTGTTGTGTTGTTGTGATGTTGTGCTGTTGTGTTGTTGTGCTGTTGTGCTGTTGTGCTGTTGTGTTGTGCTGTTGTGATGTTGTGCTGTTGTGCTGTTGTGTTGTTGTGCTGTTGTGCTGTTGTGCTGTTGTGTTGTTGTGCTGTTGTGCTGTTGTGTTGTTGTGTTGTTGTGCTGTTGTGTTGTTGTGCTGTTGTGTTGTTGTGCTGTTGTGCTGTTATGCTGTTGTGTTGTTGTGTTGTTGTGCTGTTGTGTTGTTGTGCTGTTGTGTTGTTGTGTTGTTGTGCTGTTGTGCTGTTGTGTTGTTGTGCTGTTGTGGTGTTGTGCTGTTGTGTTGTTGTGTTGTTGTGCTGTTGTGTTGTTGTGTTGTTGTGCATCGTTCCTGGTGATGAACCTCCGTGGTGCGGCGTTACCGTGGCCTCGAACAGTCTCGTTACAGGAGCTCAGAGCACAGAGGCATGCTGGGTCATTATCATGGGCAGCCATCTCTCAGAGATGAGAGAGTCGGCTCTCGGTTTCCCCTCGATGGCAATTAGACGAGTGTGATGGGATGAACTTCACTGTTTTAGCCACGAGCGAAAAACCGTGCTGTCAGGCTGCTGCTGACAACCGGAGGAGAGAGGAATCAAATAAATCTGCAGCTCAGCTCCACGTAATCCGCAGCGAGAGGCTGCAGGAAGCTTCACCTGCCGCAGAACAAGCTGCACACCTGAGTCCTGAGTCACAGCCGACAGGACGAGTCCGGGGATGTTTCAGTTTCTGTCATTAGTTCAAGTTTTCCTCATTTTTATTTGTGGAAAATTTGATTCCTCTTTTATTTTGACGTCCCATTTCCTCCAGTTTCAGATCCTCACTTCCTGTCCTTCACCTGTGTCTCACTGTCCTCTCCGTCCTGGTGTCTTTGGTCCAGTTCGTCTTTGGTCTTTCTAACCAGCGTTTTCTGTCTGTTCATGTTTCTGTTCTTTGCTTTGTTCCACTGATTTCGTCTTTTTCTCTGTTGGATTTTCTGAGTGAGGAAATTTTTTTCTTTGCTTTTTTCTTTTTTTTTTTTTTTTTGAGTCCTTCGTCTTGTGGTTTACCTGCTGAAGACATGAGGGAACCAGGACATGTAAAATATAAAAAGCTTTAAAAGTCATTCCCTGTTTTTTTTACATATGATCTTTATCATTTCGAAGTGATCTCAGATTTGTTTCGTACTGTTTCACCTTTGACCTTCCATGAGCTGAAGTTTCTCTGCTGCTTTGGTCTGTGATTAAAGCGACGGTGTCGGTTGTTGTCAGAGTCTCCCTGCTCGCTCCGTCTCTGCTGTGCAGCAGCTCTCTCTCTCTGATCCTCAGCTCCTTGAGAAAATTGCTTAATTACATATTTAAGGTGTAATAAGGCAGTTTGTGCTCTGGCCTGTGATACAGCGAGCGCGGTGAAGTGCTCCATATTTCAGCGGGTAAGGCGGCGAGGCTCGGCAGCGGCTCAGGCGGAGTGATAATGGCTTGTTAAGGGGGAGGAAGAAGGAGCTGCTGCTGCCACGTCTCCTCTCTCTAATCACTCCGAAGCTTTGATTAGCCACGGCACACGAATAATGGGTGGCATTTTCCGAGGCCTGTCGGGCGGCGGAGGGAAATGATTTAACGGCCTCTCTGCTCCTTCCTCCTCCTCCTTTTCTCATCCCAGTGGTTTTGATCTATTTTTTACTGCCTGTCTCAGTCATTTATCAAGAGCAGAATGGCTACTAAAGTAATCTGACATTAGCACCCAGTGACTAATACCTCAGGAAAGAAAAAGAGAGAGAGGAGAGGTTTGTCATTTGAATAAATCATGGAGCACGTCTCCATTAAAAATGGAAAAAAAGAGAGAGAATCGCTGGAATTGGCCTCTGAACCTCGGCACTCGTTTTCAGAGCAGAGGACGAGAAGACGAGACAGTTAAACAGGGAAATGAAGACTTTCAGCCCAGTGTGTCCTCCCATCAAACTGGACTGAGCGAGACCCTGTCTCACATCTCTATCTGTGTGTGTGTGATATAACCCGATCACTGATGCTGTGTGTTGTAAAGTTTGAACCCCTCCTCTCCGTCCTCTCTCTCGTCTCCTTCGTTACCGTGGAAACGTCTGTTTTCAGCTTTTATTCTTTATTCAAAGCAAAGATCAGTGAATCAAATTCGATTAGACGCAATCAGAAGGTAAAGATGGATCCGTCAGTGATGATGAATAAACTGAGAGAGATGTCAATCATCAACACATCACAGATGAACTGAGCAGCGTGAACCTGGGGCCCCCGGGGGCCCCGAGCGTCCGAGGCGGTTTGTGGCTTTGCGGGATGGGACTCGTATGAAATGTCCTGGTCTCGTTCCTGCTCTCCAGAGGACGAACCCTTCAGATTTTCATCACTCCATGATCGTCCCTCTAACGCCACCGTCAGGACAAACTGCACGTCCAGCTCCGCGGCTCAGACTGAGCAGGTCCATCACCCGGACTCTGTTTGTTCATGCTGATGTTGCAGTGAACTCTGCGGTCTCCAGGGGGCGCTGTGGGCGCTGCGTGTGTGATGTGATGCAGAATAAATATCAGACCTGTAAGAGAGAAACAAACAAACAGATCAGAGGTTTCATCTCTTCATCTTCGTCCTCGTGTGAACAAAGGAAGTGGAAACAGAGTCGATGTGGTCAGATAATCCTGCAGCACCTCAGTCCACCTGCATCGATCTGTGTGTGTGTGTGTGTGTGTGTGTGTGTGTGTGTCTTTTGGGGTTTGGGGGGTCCAGGCGGTCAGTCAGTCATCCAGGCTGTTGGAGATGGACGGTTCACCCCTCCTCCGCGCCCCCACACGCCCCAGCCTCGACCCTGAGACGGCCAATCAGCTGCAGGCCAGCAGTCAAACTCTGTGTCTGCATAATGCATGAAGCAGCGAGTCCTCGGAGGCAGCAGGAGAGTCGACTGCTCTCATAATGTTTACAGATTCACCACGGTCCAGGAGAGTGTGTGTGTGTGTGTGTGTCAGCACTGCTCGCAGGTCCAGTCATGAACCTCACTGAGGGAACCCTCTCCCTCTCACTCTGCCCCCCTCTGGCAGCAGAGTCCCTGAGGCCGGGGTGGACCTGCCCCCCACCTCCCCCAGAAGCTGAACTTATTCTTTACGTCAGCTGCTGAGTTACGCTGCGTGAAACTGTTCGTTTCTCTGAAAATCAGTAAATAAATAAAAAGTTGGTCCCAGAAGTTCTTCTGACGCTTCACAGAGAAATGAAAACAAACCTTTCTGATCTCAAACAGTTGTTCTGTATGTGAACCTGGTCTCACACGCTCAGGTGTCACAGCCCAGCCCCTCCCCACACGCTCTGAACACGATGGAGCCGAGAGACGCTGGTACATAAACCTAACTAACCCTTAGAACCTCCACACTGTGAAGGAACATTGTTATTTAACAGCCTTTGGTTTAAAGGCAGGAGAACTGGACTCATCCTTCATCAGAGGGAACAGTTTTCCAGGAGGTTCTGTGTAGACGTGTCCAGGTCCAGGTGTCACATCAGACTCTGGCTGAAGCAGAGTCAGATCTGATGTTTCAGCCAAACGACCCAAAAGCTCGTTAACTTCGACCGCTGATCAATATCCACGTGAAACCCCAGTCTCCCCTCACAGGACCAGACCGGAGACAAACCAGGTCCGGGACTTTATTTTAAAGTCCAACAGAGACTGGATGTTAATGTGTGCATTAGTGAGGAGGAGGAGGAGGAGGAGGAGGATCCCCGGAGCCCGGCAATTCTCCAACTTAATTATTGGGGGGGGCATTAATGAACTGCAGGATTACAGGGGTGATAATCACTGTCTTGGTAGGTCCATTAAGTCTGGCTCTGTGTCATTAGGCTGCGAGCCTGACAGTCAGCGAGCAGGGATTCAGGCACAGACTCACTGTCCCTGTCCTTCTTTCATCTCACACTGCACAGACAGACACGGGGTGGACACAAAAACAGAAACACCTGAGACTGTGAGGAAACACAATCACCTCAGAGGTGTTTGACACAACCTGCAGAGAAAGTCGTCACAGCTGGAGTGTGTGTGTCGTCCGCCGTGGGAAAACTATCCACAGCCTCGCACATCAGTCCAGATGTAGATCACCATGACCCAGGCAGCTTCTGTCTTCACTCCGCGTCAGACTGAGACACAAGAAGTGGGACAGGAACAACTCTGTCTTTGTGGGACGCTGCAGGAGCCGGCATGATATTTTATGACAGACTGAGTCACACCAGCCACGTTTATGGGAAATACGGCAGGTTGAAATAAAGCGGAATTATCCTTTAACTTTGTACAGACAGTGTTACTATCACCAGGAGAGATGATGGAGAGAAGTACCAGGAGAAGACGAGAAGAAGAAGGGCGTCGTTCTGGAAACAGTAAAACAAACTGTGCAGGCAGAGTGCAGAGGAAGTGTGTGTGTGTGTGTTTGTGTGTGTGTGTGTGTATGTGTGTGCGTGTGTGTATGTGTGCGTGCGTGCGTGTGTGTGTATGTGTGAGAGCTTTCTCTCTGTGTCTCTGCATGAAAGCGAAGCTGCTCTTTTTCTTCTTTGTGTTTTATTCTGACGGGGCCCCTCTTCAGGGGCCTGACATTTCAGCTCTGTGTGCTTTCGGCCCCTGTGATTTCCACGCTCCACCCCCCCCCCCCCCCCCCCCCCCCCCCCCCTACACCCCCCCAGCTGGGGGCAGACTCATTTACCCATGATCCTGTGCTCACCGCTCGGGCGTTGTTGTGTTTTTGATGTCCAGAGGGGCAGAGTCTGATTTATCATGTTTCAACGTGACGCGTCCCATTCATCACTGACACACACAAACACACACACACAAACACACACACACACACACACGCACGCACACACGCTTCATTAGCTGATATCTGTAAGTACCAGGTTAATTAAAGTCAAACACACACACGATGAAGAGTTTAGAGAACGTCCCAACATGCTAATGTTTGCGTGTCTCTGACCCTGCAGCCGCTCTCCGTGCTGCAGCTAATTTAGCTCCTGAATGATGAAGCAGCAGCTCGTCGGTCGTCCACATGGAGCAGCGACAGCGTGGACCTGATCACACCAACGTCCGAAGATCTGACACCAAATCCTGCAGAGGCTCGGCTCTCGTGTGTCGCTGAGAAAATCTGCCTCTCCGGCCTCCAAACAGCCAACGTCAGAGCAGGAAAACTCTGTCCAACCTGGAGCTTCACAATACGCAGGAACCTGAAAGCAACACGAATACAGGTGCCTGGTGTCAGCGACGGAGACGCTGCTGCGACCATCACAATGAACCTTTGTGGTGGAGCCACACCGCTCTCCCCGTCTGAGTCCTCAGACCCGGTCCTCCCTGCCACGGTTCTCCACCACGATGGAGACGCTTCCTCTCAGGAGCTCAGCAGTGGAAACAAACGGAGCGAAGCTGGAATTAATCCACACACACAAACCTTCCAGTGTCATTTCACAAAACATTAAAGTCGACCCGGGAGCTGACGCAGGGACCAGGACTCCTCCGAGTCCGGAGTCTGCTCAGAGAGCAGGAGGAAGCAGGATGTGATGCCACCGAGCTGTCGTTCCCCTCCCAATACTTTTCTGCTCCATTTGCTTGTTTTACAGCTGTGGAGCAGGAGATTCACCCCTCCATCACGAGCCAGAAGGCCCGGCCTGTGTGTCTGTGTGTGTGTGTGTGTGTGTGTGTGTGTGTGTGTGTGTGTGTGTGTGTGTGTGTGTGTCAGAGCAGTGGAGGTGAGGATGAGGAGGCCGGCTGGAGGTGGAAATGGATCGTAAAGATGGAAACTCCTGGAAAAACCTCAAAACCTGAGAGACACAGGAGGAGGACACACACACACACACTCACTGACACACACACACTGATACACACACTGACACACACACACACACACACACACACACACACACACACACACACTTCATACAAGAAGTCTTTATTTGTCCTCTCAGTAACTGAGACCTGACCCTGGATCAGAGTCCAGCACAGAGACTGGATCAGTTGTTCACTCGGAGCAGAGAAACATGGATGATCATGTGAATGAACTTTAATGTGTTCACAGAAATGGTCACATGACTGGTTTGTTAATGGATGAAATGTTTCATCTGCTGTGTGTTTGACACTGAGCTCAGGTCTGTTTGCTCATGTTAGATTCTTCACTTTCAATGGAGGTGATGGTGCAGCACCAACCCTGGCACCTACACCTGCACCAGCACCAACTCCAGCACCAGCACCAACCCCAGCACCAGCACCAGCACCAACCCTGGCACCTACACCTGCACCAGCACCAACCCTGGCACCTACACCTGCACCAGCACCAACTCCAGCACCAGCACCAGCACCAACCCCAGCACCAGCACCAGCACCAACCCTGGCACCTACACCTGCACCAGCACCAACTCCAGCACCAGCACCAGCACCAACCCCAGCACCAGCACCAGCACCAACCCTGGCACCTACACCTGCACCAGCACCAACTCCAGCACCAGCACCAGCACCAACCCCAGCACCAGCACCAGCACCAACCCTGGCACCTACACCTGCACCTACACCTGCACCAACCGCACAAGCATCTGTACGCACACACACACACACACACACACACACACACAGCCCAGAGAGATGGTCATGCTTACACAATAACTGCACATACAGTATGTATGTGTACGCACACAATACACACATACATACACAGTGATACATTAAGCATGCAGTCAGCAGACACACACACCTACAGACACACACACACACACCCCTCCCTGAGCAGCAGCAGCAGCTCCACAGCGCCCCCTGGGTCTCTGCTCACAGCTGTGTGTGTCTCCAACAGCAGATTAATCATCTCAACACAACCACAGTGATAAATGAGCTGCTGCCACCGACACACTCTGCAGACCAGCGGTCAGGAACCTCAACACACACACATCTGACACACACACACACACACACACACACACATCTGACACACACACACACACATCTGACACACACACACACACACACAGAGTCTGGTTCATGTTCTTGGATCAACAGAAAACTCTCCAGTTCATGAGGCCTAAAAACTGAAGTGAAATGAAATACAACTCCCAGGGTGCATTTCACTAACAACCAGATCCACGATTACAGAGCTTCATGCTCCGTGCTCTGCTCACAGTGAGCTGAAGCTAACCATTACAGTGTGGAACAGTGTCGGCCGACTTCGTGCTGTCGCTCAGTTAATGGTTGAAGTGACGTTCGTTCCAAACAGAAAACATCATTGATGATTGTTGCTCGTCGTTATTTCGGCTGCATGTTCACCACCTCCCAGCTGACTACGGGCCAGAGGCGGGGCTCACCCTGGACTGGTCGCCCGTCAATGGCAGGGACACACAAAGACAGATAACTACACACGCACACACTCACACCTATGGGAGGAAGCTGGAGGAACCGCACACACAGGGAGAGCATCTCCACACAGAGGAGCCCAGACTGTGGCCATTCATGATTCAGGATTATGATCCATAATTTATTTATTGTTGGTAATTTTATCACATCAATAGAAAACTTGTCTTCAGGTAAATGACATAGTTCCTTCCTAAATATTTATATATTACATAATATTTGGAAATGACTGAGAAAATAAAACCTGAGCGAATTTTTAAACACTAATTATCTCTATTTTCTCAGTAACTGTTAAATTTCACATTACAAACTCATGAAAAGTGTTTTCACACAACTTTATTCCTTGTGTGTCTGTCGACAAATAGTTTTTACTTCCAACAAACTTCTTTGACCAAAGTGTGAAACCTCCTGCGGAGTAACCATCAGCAGTTGTGCTGTTTCCTCTGTGTGTGGATGTGTAATCATCTGTATGAGCTCCTGTCTCTGCAGCAGACCGTCCCCTCCGTCGTGCTGCTGCCTGCTGTGTGGTCCGGTCCGCGGGGGCCGACTGGGCCCCTCCGCAGGCCGTTTATGTTAATCACGTCATAATGTTATTTAGATCAATCGATCGGCCCGCTCGCCGGGCGCTGCCTGTCTGAGGTCAGGAGCCGTGGGGGCGACGGGTTACATTTGCACAACACGGTGGCACCGGGCGTCCCCTCGGACCGGGAGGCGACCTCTCGTTGTGGCGGGTGGGCAGCGTCCTCCTCACGCCTGCGGCCCCACGCTGAGCCTCAGAGCTCTGGCCTTTTCCCCTCACCAGCCCGTCAGGCGGAGGCAGACTGACAGCGAGTCCCTAACCCCCCCAGCTGCCTTCAGACATCACTCCCCTCCTCGTCTGCTGCTGTCAGACGCTCAGATATCACTCCCACTTATTCTCTAAACCCCACCTCGCCAACACGCCAATTAAAAACTCTGTACTACAACGAAGAACCGGGAGTGAGGAGCAAACAGGCCTCGCTGACTTTGAGCGTAACAAACAAAAGAGTTAAAAACTTCGTCTTTTACTGGCACAAGAAAAGCTTTTATTCTGAAGATACCAAATCTGTCAGGATGAACCAGGAAACTGGTTCCCGAGCGTCACCAGCACTTTGCTGGGACGGGATCAGCTCAGGACCAGCACCAGGGTTCTGTCGCTGGAAGATGGGACAGAGACAGAAATAAAGTCTCATGGGTTTCTGTTCATGGACACTTAGGGCACCTGTGGAGACAATAATGGATTCCCAATTGTCCACCTAGAGACAAGGAGACAACAATGGACCACCTCAGTATCAAATGGACACTCAGGTGTCCACTGGACTAACAGGTGTCCACATCAAGACAATATGGTGTCTCATGAATCTCAGGTGTCCACACAGACACACACACAGGTGTGTTATGTGTGTGTTGTTTATGAATTTTGAGTGTCTACATTGAGACAGTAATGGACTTTGACGGGGAAACACCTTGTCCAACATCCACATCATCTGTTTGTGTTTTACAAGGAACATGTGCACACATGTACACACACACACACACACACGTACACACACACACACACACACACACACACACACACACACGCATGTACACACACACACACACACACACACACACACAGAATCTCTCCATATGTACAATAAAAAAATGCACAAACACAAACTAAACAGCTTCCTCTCCATCACACAAACACACTCACCTCCCCCTGCACATGAAGACAACACAAACCCCTCACACACACTCACACACTCACACACACTCACACAGAGCCTCCCCTCACTTGTTTGGCCTCCCCCAGGACCCATAGGCGTTGTCGGAGCCCGGCGCTCTCCCCCGGCGCTGCGGTTCACCAGGTGTTGTCTGCAACAGGCAATTAGTAGAATAGGTGTAGCTGTCAATCAGCCGGCTGGAAGATTAGCTGCTTGGCCGTAATTAGCGGGTTAGAGGCTTCTTGGCCCAGAGGATAAAGGCTTTGCCAATAATGGGCCCTGGGGTATTAATTACTGAAGGTCGAAGCTGCCGAAAAGGCCAGGATCTTAGCAGCAGCGCACGTAAGATGATTGTTTAAATTTCAAAAATAATACTGGTCTGACAGTTGTTGGAGTCCCACGGGGCGGCGGGTACAAGGTAGCCGAGGTAATTAGTTTGAAGAGGGAAAGGGCATGGTTACAGGCGTGTTTGTGAAGAGCGAGGAGGGAGGGAGGAGGAGAGGAGGAGAGGGGGGAGAGTGGAAAAATATAAATGTGAGGATGGAGAAAAGGGAGGAGGGAGGGATGGATGGGGAGGATAGGAAATATGGAGAGATGTGAAAAAAAAACATACAAGTAAGGAAAGAGGAGTGATTGGGAGGCGGAGGAGGAGAAAGAAACAGGGATGGGAGGATGGAGAGAAGAGGAAGTGGCAAATATAAATGTGAAGATGGGCTGAAGAAAGGAGGGAGGGAGGGGAGGCAGAGTGAAATGTGAAAAAAGAAAAAAGAGGAGGGAGCATGGAGGGGGGAGGAATGGAAATAACATAGGTGAGAAAAATAAATGCATGAGGGAAGGAAGAAAGGGAAGGAAGGAGAGGAGGAAAAACATACAGTAAACATGAGGATGGAGAGAAAAGGAGGAGGAGGAAGGAAATGGAGCGAAACATAAGAGAAAAGGAAGAGGGTGAAGAGAGGATGAGGAGGGGGAGACAAAGGAAGGGAGGGGAGGATGGTGAAGAAGAGAAATCTAAAGAGGAAAAAGAATATGGGAAGAAGGGAGTGGAAAAGTAAATGTGAGGATGGAGAGAGAGAGAGAGATGGAGGGAGGGATAAAAGAAATTTGAGAAATACAAATTGAATAAGAACAGAAAAATGAGTGATTGGGAGGAGGAGGAGAAAAAAGACGGGAAACTGAAGAGGAAGAGATGGGAGGATGGTGTGCAGGGGGGAGAGTAAGAAAAGATAGAAGGAAGGAGGATGGAAGAATATAAATATGAGAATGAGGTCTGATCTGATCTGGGATCTTTGGGAACTCCTTGAAGACTTTAAGACAAAGTTGTGTGAGTGGGTGAGTTGGTGGGTGGGGGTGAGGGGGTGAGGGGGTGAGGGGGGGGGGGGTCGGGCAGCGTGATGACAGAGGCAGTGAGGAGGTTTCAGCTCTGCACCGGAGAAAACTGCCTGAATAAAAATGATAAACTCTGCAGATCCTCAGCTCCACCTGCTCAGGTCCCCTGCTGGTGATCACACACACACACACACACGCACACACACACTCACACACACGCACACACACACGCACACACACACACACACTCTCTCTCTCTCTGTAATGACCCCTGGCTCCTCCCAGCATGCACTGCTCCTGTGTTTTATGTTTATTTATGGGGGCCAGTGGTGGAGGTGGGGCAGACTGACATGTTTATTGTGGCCCCCAGATCAGGAGCCACCAGGGGCCACAGGTGCAGAGTTTTACATGAGGGGAGATTTACAGTATGGTCACTATGGAGAGGGGGGACACAGAGGGGGGACACAGAGGGGGGACACAGAGGGAGGACACGGGGGGGACACGGGGGGATAGGAAGAAACCAGGAAGTCTGTTTGTACACGTTTTAATTTGACTCTTTAATTTCAGTATTTTGAAATGTTTGTGTTCACCGGCCGTTTGGCTAGGCCAGCACAGAATGTTAAACTAGTAACATGATGCTGATGGCCAGGTTCTGTCTGTCAGAACAGGGAGGACACTTTGGTTTATTACTGACAAAGGACTCTGTGCTGTGGGAGTTCACTGATTACTACCTCCAGCATCGATCACTTCCTTCCTTCTTTAGAAACCTCTGAATATCCATTTCGTTGCGGTGGCGCTGATTTTAATCCTAACTAACCACCCAGCGGGTCAGTGCAGAGTTCTCAGATCTCATTGTTCGTTCTCCTCAGTTTAAACCTTCACCTCACCTGATCACTTCACTTTGTCAGCAGAAGTAGGTGATGTTTTTACTTCAGAGTCACCTGGACACACACAGACAGGTGGACCATCACAGTGACCAGTGGGGGGAACGTAACCCAGTCTCTCACAGAACCAAGCTGGATCATCTGCATAGAGAGCGACATCTGCATCAGGTCAAATGGTTTTGGAACAGTGAAAAACAAAGTGGACCTAGAACAGCACACCTGGAACAGCACACCTGGAACAACACACCTGGAACAGAACACCTGGAACAGCACACCTGGAACAACACACCTGGAACAGAACACCTGGAACAGAACACCTGGAACAGAACACCTGGAACAGCACACCTGGAACAACACACCTGGAACAGAACACCTGGAACAGCACACCTGGAACAAAACACCTGGAACAGAACACCTAGAACAGAACACCTGGAACAACACACCTGGAACAGAACACCTGGAACAAAACACCTGGAACAGAACACCGGGAACAGCACACCTGGAACAGAACACCTGGAACAGCACACCTGGAACAGAACACCTGGAACAGCACACCTGGAACAACACACCTGGAACAACACACCTGGAACAGAACACCTGGAACAGCACACCTGGAACAGAACACCTGGAACAGCACAGGATAAACTGTCTTTAAGTGAAGTGGGTGTGACGAGCTCTCAGCTGATACAGATCTCAGTTCAGGCTGTGACATAGTGCTTCACCTGTCAGTCAGTTCATCTGTGGATCCATCAACTGCTGCTGTGAAGCAACATCCACATTCACAAATCCATATTGACCTGACACGTCTGTCTGCAGCGGGGGGGGGGGGGTGCAGTATATGATGGTGGGTGTGTTACAGTTGGTAGGGGGGTGGTAGGGGTGGGGTGGGGGGGGTTATGGTACATTTAAACCTCCAGCTGGTGTGGAGCTCCCTGCAGGCGAACCCACCGTGGACCCTGTACCTTGTTTAGGAGGAAACAAACGGCAAATGAAAAGACATTAAGTTCCACATGTTAGGCACAGGTGTCAGAGTAATAACACGTATCAGAGGAAGAGGAGCAGGGGGAGGAGGAGGAGGAGGAGGAGGAGGAGGAGGAGGGTTTGTGTTTACGGGTGGATAATGCAGCTCGGTCTCGGGGGAGGCGGAGTGTGAGCGCTGCTGTCGCTTCCCACTCGTCCTGCAGCGATGGATGTTTGATTGGACGCTTGTTTCTGCTGTTTGCTCTCAGCTCTAATGGAGCCTGAAAGCCGACATGCTGCTTCTGACTCTGCGCATCGCATCGTGTCTGCTGTACGTTTTCATTTTCCCTCACAGGAGAAGAGTCTCTGAGAGGTGAAGGATTCAGAGTCTCGTGCTGTTTCTCTCGTCCTCTGGTTTTAAAGAACAAACATCTTCACGTCTTCTGTTTGAGTTTCAGCTGATCCACAATCAGCATCTTATCAGATCCTCAGATTCACTGGATCCTTCTTTCACAAGGTTTTTATGATTATTATATTTTGCGACACTTTTTCTGTCATTTATTGGTGAAGCTGCAGAATTTTCTCTCGTGAGTATTTGACTTTGACATATGTTCATTTTATATTTTCCTCAGTTTGTAGTTTTCCTTTGTGACCAGAGACAGAAAAGGAACATCAACCTTCTAACTCTCATTCATGTTCGTTTTTTAAAGGCCGGCTTTTATTTACCACCTTTATTTACCAGTACACTGATCACGCTTAAAATAACACAACAACAAAAAACAGTACAAACCACATACAGACAATAAAAGATAATAAACACACACATGCTGATGTTTGTCCTCACTGTAAATGAATGAAGCCCCTAAATGTGCCATGTGCTGGTCATTCTGAGAAAACATCACTGATTCTAATTCACATTCGTTTCCTCCAGCGCGAAACTCCTGCAACACTGAACCTGCAGTGACATCAGCTGTAAATACAGGTGATTTGTGCAGCTTTGTCACATCTGAACACAGAGATTAATATTTCATATAAGACTGATAACATCCAGTCCTGATGTCGTGAGGCAGAAACATGAGTCAGTGTTTCCCTAAAAAGGGCAGAAATGTATCTGGAGTTCTGAATGTTTCAGTGATGCAGAGCTGAGCTGCAAAAACAGAAAACCTGCAACTGTCCCTGAGGGCCAGACCTGCCTGAGGTCATAACACACACACACACACACACACACACCGGCAGCACTGCCTGCGAGGCCCGACCCGGGGATAACACACCCACTCTTGTTCCCTCAGTGAAGAACAAACCTCCAGCATCCTCTGACACACACACACGTGATCTTTGTGTGTTTGTATTCAGATCACTCTTCTTCTCTTGTGAATCTCTCACTCTGACCTGGAACCAGCTCCGGGGCTCGGACTAATTGTTGGCCGAATATAAATAAGTTTAAAGGATTTCAAGATGCTGATCTCCAGACTCAGGACTGTGTCGTTGCTGTTGGTCGTTCCCACGTCACCCGGCTGACATTCATCTCTCAGCCTGCAGAGGAAACAAAGATCCAGCTGCTCTTTATCTTTTATTTCCCTCTCAGTGAACCGTCGCTTCATCCATCATCTTGGAGAAAATCCCCGTCACCTCCCTCTGTTTACCTTCAGGACCTGGAGTTGACCTTAGCTGAAGCTACGGGAGTTGACGCACTCCTGAACTTCAACTCCCAGCATGCACTGATCCTTCCTGCCATCTGCTGTCATTTAACACCCCTGAACGCCTCCGCTTAACCTTAAATACAACGACTCTTGTCTTCCCTGACCTTTTGGAAAGGCGTGATTCTGCCAGTATCCTGTATTTTAATCACATCCACATCCAAACCAGCTCCGAGCGTCTCGTCCTGACGAGGATCAGCTCTGATACATCAGCTCCACTGTGTCCAAAAAGCACACACACACCGTCCAGCCAACACAAATAACTACAGAAACCACATGTGGAT
This sequence comes from Toxotes jaculatrix, assembly GCF_017976425.1. Classification (NCBI taxonomy): domain Eukaryota; kingdom Metazoa; phylum Chordata; class Actinopteri; family Toxotidae; genus Toxotes; species Toxotes jaculatrix. Next base: position 28,381,037 of record NC_054403.1, read on the forward strand.
TAATCCGCCACTGAAAATAGTCCCAAACTGTTTCCTCTGGTTTGTTTGTAACTGAGAGGCTGTTTATGTTTGCAGTGTCACAGCTGCTTGTGTTTTACTGTTGGTTCTTTAAATATAATGTTAATTTTGTCTTATCTATAATTTTAAATTGAATCTTCCTGGTTTTTACTTTTTCAAAAATTCTAATTCTAATTGTCAGATTTATAAAATCTGTCAGAAAGAAAAAAATATACAAAAGGAAAAAATATATTTGATAACGAAACAAAAAACAAATTTGTAACGTACATATTCAGTATGAAACAGATAATACAGATAACAGATAAGCTTCAGAATAAATCAGTAAGTGGACCTTGAGGTCGGACGGTTTTTTCTCAGATGAAAATTTGTTTTTGTTCCAGTGTCACCATCATCATCATCATCATTTTAAAGCTCTAATCAGAGCTAATGAATCCCACACAGAATGAAGTTGTGTGTGATGAAACCAACATGAGGAGGTGGAGGTGGAGGTGAGCGGCTCCTCCGGCGGCTGCAGGTTGGAGGAGCAGCTCTGGGTCTCTGGTCAATAATGAAACACAGAAACCGAACACAGGCAGAGCGTTTCCCCTCGCCTCTCCGAGCCTCCGTCCGCTCAGAGCCTTGAAGCTGTAATGATTTCCACGAACGCCGGCAGGAACGCCGGGTTTCCCTGTGATCGCCCCCCTCCCACTGTGATCAGACCAGGGTCTGCATGCAGGGAGATGTGGATTTTCTGTTAAAGCCTGAAGGAAGCGCGAGAACGGGACCATTAACAGAGACAGCGATGGACAAACGTCGACAGATTGCTGATGGTTTGTTAAGAATGTGTGTGAAACCTGGTGCCGGTGGCTCGTTAGCAGCTGCTCAGCCTGTTTGAGAACTTTGTCTTCAGTGTTTGTCTTTGCCCTTGTCCAGCCGGGACCTGGTGTCTTTGTAGAGACGTCTGCTCCCTGTCCTGAAAGTGCCTCCTTTTCCGTACGAAGCTGCCTGGGTTCAGACCCACAGCTGTTCATTTTTAAATCTCACCTGTGGTTTTGTTGGGAAGTTGGGCCAAAACCAGGAAAACTCTCTGAGATAAAACCGTTAGGGTGATTATGAACCGTGGAGTAAACGGCTGTTGGATGATGGATGCGTCTTCTTTGTGCTAAGCTAACTGAGGCCTGGATGTGTCTCAGACCCAGACACTGGACAAAACTGACTTATTTACTATCAGCAAATAAATTCTTCAGTTTGAAACTGTCCACACATTAATGGCTGCACTACACAAATCAACACATTCAGATCAACACATTCCAGTGAAGACTTTCAGTGATGTTTGTGAGTTAAACAGGCTGATGGTTCCTGGCTGCTCTTAGCTTTTGTGCTAAGCTAAGCTAAGCTAAACAGACTGAATGTGAGGACAAACTAACATTTATACCTTTTCCCCTTTTAAAGACATCGTCTTCATACCATCATCTGATCAGGTTTATGATTATTTTAGATCATAAGAATTTTTATTGAACATCAGCATAAAATGTTTATTGCCAATAAAAACACAGCTAAACTGAATTTCAGAGTCTCTACCTCCACCATGTCTCTGCTGAAACATTCAACAGAGATCCAGGCTGAAAGAACAGCGAGCAGGGTCCCATAATTTCACATAAAATCACATTATCACTAAATGGATAATGTCTGGTGTACCATTATAAAGAAAGCAGGTCTAACGGCTTGATGAACAGACTTTAAATTTGGGGTAAATGTTCTTCAGGTGGATGACACTCTGCAGACAGATGGAGATGAAATCAGAGTTTTATGGTCGATGTGAGTCTGAGAGGAGAAACCGTCCATCAGAGGACGATGAGCTGCACATTTTTCTGTTTCAGTTCATGGAGACGATCGACGCTGATGTTTGAGCTGAATTATCTCATTCCTGACTGACACTCAGTGGAAAGATCAACCCGTCGAACAGCAGCGTCACACAGAATATTCCCAACTCCGCTGGATTTCCTCCAGAGCTTCAGGTTTCACATCATGTGGAGAATCTGACAGTTTGCTAAAGCTTCAGGAATCAGTTCAGGGACGTATGATGACAACGGTAGTTATATAATATATATTTATATTTTAATTATTGTGAGTGTTCACACTTATTCACTGTCACGGTTAGAGCGAGGACTTGGACCCAGACTCTCGACCCCACAGACAAAACCAAAAATAAAAGTTTTTATTCTTGCAAAGTAGCAAACAGGGATCAGCCATACAGGAAGAAAAACAAAAACACAAAAAGCAAACGCAAAATCACTCTGTGAGGAAACAGGACGAGAGACAAGAGACAAGATGAGAGGCAAGACGAACTAACAGAGACGCAGACAATATATACACTCAAGGTAATGGGAAACAGGTGACACCAATTAGGGCGGGGCAGACAATCACAAATGGAGGGAAACTAGACAAAGACAGGAAGTAGACTATGACAAGATGCACAAGGGCTCCGATTTCAAAATAAAACAGGAACTATAATAACAAACTAAATAAGATTGAAAAGGTCCCAAAGAGAGTTCATAAGATAAAAGTGTTCAGAAAACGGCCCCGAGGGGCCAGTCATGACATTCAGATTCATCCTCATCATCAGATTCATCTTCATCATCAGATTCATCCTCATCATCAGATTCATCCTCATCATCAGCCTGATCGTTCTTGGACAGACTGTGAATCCATGAGTGGAAATGCTGGAGCGTGTGTCTTCCTGGTGAATCCTGCGATGCCTCCGTCTGTGTGTGCTGATGTTATATGGTCTGGATTTTACGCAGCCAAACGTCGTGTAAATCAGATGAAAGCGCCGCAGCTCCGCTTCCACTTACAGCTTCTTCTCTGATGAATTCATTCAGTCAGAAAGTGGCAGAATTAAACAAACTGAGGTCACTTCAGTGCCTGAACCTTCATCCTGATCCAGGAGGTGACGGGGTCCTGCAGGCGGTCTGAGGCGTCCAGAGAGCGCCTGTCAAAAGTCCATGAATAAGACACAGTGATCAGCCTTGGACTGTCAGACACCACAGAAGAAGAGAGAGATGGAGGTAAATGATGGACGGCAGCAGGTCAATGACTCGTTACCTCGCCCCGTCTCACCTGCCGGCTCCGTCTCTCTGAATTATTTGGACTCGGAGTGTTCATGACATCTGTGCTGATCAGAAGAGTTTAATTTTAAAGTGTTCGTCATTATTCAGTTTCATTTGGATTTCCAGTCTCGCTGGGACTCAGGACCAAGGTTTGTTTGTATTAGATGCAGCAGGACATTTAAATAAAGAATCAGCTTCATCTCCACGGGGCCCCGATGTCCCCCGACACGTTCGGACGGTTTTTTAAAAGTGAGCAGAACGTCTGTGTGGAGGGTAAAGATGGTGAAGACGAAGACGTGAGAGGAGACCTTTTTGATGCTGGAGACGTTTTCTGAGTGAATTTTTGTTTTTGGATTTCGTCCTAAACTGAATGATATTTTTTAGAAATGAACATTTGCAGGACGTTGAACACGAATCTGGACTGTGGCTTCATTTCTCTTTGGAAACTCAGAACAATCCTTTGGGAAATAAACCTCAGTAAATTTCTTACATAAGGGTCAGTGAGTGTCACTTCAATGGAAATCACACACACACACACACACACACACACACACACACACACACACACACACACACACACTACCTGACTCACTCTCAGGTTGGGGGGTGGTGACTGTAGCGTTGGTGTGTTTTGTGAACATCGAGTTGTGCCGACCAACCGGTGAGCCCGTCTGTCGTCATGGCGAGCAGCTGATGTGTGTGTGTGTGTGTGTGTGCCGTGACATTAGGATTAATCCACATAAATGTTGACAGCCATATTGCTGACACAGGGAGTTAATAAGACTAACAGATTATTAGCTTTATAACATTCCTCCGTCATCACGCCGCCGCCTGTCAATCATTGACACAATTAAATTGTTTAATGAATAAATTTGCATTGATAATGGCGGGGCTGCGGGGGAACATCTGGCTGTGGTGGTTTAATGGCGAGCGTTGCATCAGACGCCCATATGGAGGCCGAGTGGAGGGGCTGTTTGATGCTAACTAAATGAAAAGTATCACTCAAATTAATTTGGCTCGTTTGACAGTCGGGAAATCACTTAGTAAGACTGATTCTGCCCAATTACAACCTCTGCTTCTAATTACTATAGGAGGAGCCATTTCAGCACACAAACACACACTCACCTTCCTCCATCAGCACCGAGGAAAACACCTACAACTCAACAAAAACACTCTCTGGTAACAGCTTCTTCCTCGCTGCACCTCAGTACGACTCCGCGACGAGGAATCTGTCGACGGCGTTAAAATGAAATGCAAATTGCCCTCGCTCGCTCGCCGCCATCACATCTGGCCCAGATTCGGTCTTAAAATCTGCATGTGTACTTCCTCACAATTAAAACCAACGCCGGGATCCTCCGTCGCCGCTCAGATATACATTTCAAAATAAGACGCAATTATCCTGCAGGAGGAATGAAGACATCAGTGTCGTTATGTGAGAGAGCACGAAAAAAGAACAGTCAACAATTGGTATTCAGCTGAAATCATTTCCGGGGAGGGAACATACATATTCATGGTGACATGAAGTGAAGGCAGGTTTTCAAGTTTGTTTGTGATTCACTGAGAAGTTAGAAAAGTTATTTACTTTACTAAAACTATTCACGGTAAAGAAAAGTTTCTGTCAGAGTCACGACCGAAAACCTGAAATCAAGAAACACAAAATCAAAGGAAACAAAAGACGGGAGGACAGAGAGAGGGAAGAATTAATACAAAGAGAAGAAGAGAAGACTCACTGTGCAGAAACAAAGCTCAGTTTTCTAATTCCAAACTCCACCACCTCTGCTTTCATCCAATCACAAACCAGTACACCCACCTCCAGCCAATCACCTGTTACCTGTCAAACTCCACCTCAGCGTCAGGTGCTGGCCATCTCCAGTCGAAGCCTCCACTCCCTGAGAAGGCCGCGCGACCTCAGGCCTCAGTGTGGAGATCCTGACCCTCCGTGCTTCAACAGTTATTGATACTAAAACCAACTCAACAACACGACTGAGTTTGTTTTGTGTCTCATCTGCAGTAAAAGGTGAAAACACTTTACGCTCTGATGTCGTGGAGTAGAAGTGTTTACGTACGGTCCTCGAGTGAACGGCCGTCTTCTCGTGTCTGAAGCGGTCGTCTTGAAGGTCGCCATCAGTCTCTGGTTTCAGTTTTACTGAACCAACATGTCGAGCGTCTCTGGAGGTGAAGAAGCTGTTTGGAGCTGATGAGCAGAGCGTGGGGCTGTGGGGAGTCCATGCTGGCAGAGATTAGACTGAAGTCAGGAGGAAAGATTACACAACTTTACTCTACAACATGTGAGTGTGTGAGGCAGAGGGGATGTGGGCTCACACTGACTCTTTGTCTCTTCTGTTTTCTTTACATTTGAATGAAGCCCGTGTTGGGACGGGCCGCGGTGATATCTGCCAGACTCAGGGAGCGGCCGGGACTCTCCCGCTCCCTTCCCGTTCATCAGGGATGTTGGGAATATTCAGGGATGGTCTGGCCCGTGTCCATGTCGGCCCACTCGGCCTCCTCCTGGCTGGTTTAAACACACTGCGATGTATTGTCCCGTGGCCCGGGCGCGGCACAGCGACGTGGGTGTCGAGGAAACGCTGAGCTCCGGATCCCACCGGCTGAAGTCCGCTGAGACCGTCCCTTCCTCACAGAGCTGAACGTCAAACTCTTCACCGCCAGAACTCTGACACGCAGAGGTCCAGTTCATCCGTCGGGTCTCTCATTAAAGAGTCAGAGGAAAGTCAAGGCCTGAGAAACACTCAGAACCAGCACACAGACACACAAAATCATCGCACAGACACACAAAACCATCACACAGAGACACAAAACCATCACACAGAGACACAAAACCATCACACAGAGACACAAAACCACCACACAGAGACACAAAACCATCACACAGAGACACAAAACCACCACACAGAGACACAAAACCACCACACAGAGACACAAAACCATCACACAGAGACACAAAACCACCACACAGAGACACAAAACCATCACACAGAGACACAAAACCACCACACAGAGACACAAAACCACCGCACAGAGACACAAAACCACCGCACAGAGACACAAAACCACCGCACAGACACACAAAACCATCGCACAGAGACACAAAACCATCGCACAGACACACAAAACCACCACACAGACACACAAAACCACCGCACAGACACACAAAACCACCACACAGACAAACAAAACCACCGCACAGACACACAAAACCAGCGCACAGAGACACAAAACCACCACACAGACAAACAAAACCACCGCACAGACACACAAAACCAGCGCACAGAGACACAAAACCACCTCACAGAGACACATAACCACCACACAGAGACAAAACCACCGCACAGACACACAAAACCAGCGCACAGAGACACAAAACCACCTCACAGAGACACATAACCACCACACAGAGACAAAACCACCTCACAGAGACACAAAACCAGCACACAGACACACAAAACCACCACACAGAGACACAAAACCACCGCACAGAGACAAAACCATCACACAGACACAAAACCACTGCACGCAAAATCGCAAGATTTTGTGTCTTCGTGATTATTTTCATCACCGATAACAAACGAACGCTGCACGACGTCTTCGATGTACGTCTGCGTTGCTCCTGTTGGATGGATCTTGATGTCTCAGCCTGTGTGGACACTGGTTTACAGGACCAGTGTCCACAGCTGCACATGTAGATGGAGATGATTGACAGCAGTCTGGTGGAGGATCGATCAGTTATTGCCTATGGACGGATGAGCTGGTGATTAAGGAAGATAATCTACAGTGTGTGTCTCTGTGAGTTTCACAGAGGAGGATTACACTCCTTCATCACTGCTCTTCACTTTAATTAACCCAACAATCCCTCCTCTGGTCTCAGACGCCGCCAGATATACAGGAAGTCAAATCCCAGGACGCACTCTTTAGCCCTTCACAATAAAAGTGAAGTGAAACTTTAGGGTGAGTGTCGGAAATCAAACAGAAAAACACAGATGCAGGTTTTGATCCATGACTGTGTCACTGCAGCACCAGCTGTGGATTAGTCCACCGCTGAAAACAGTCCCTGACAAAGTCCCCGTTTCGTCCTGTGAGCAGCCGTCTCATGAAATGACTGAACCTTTGTTAAATAAGTGTGTATTTGTGAGGTGTTTTTAAAGATTGTTTTCTCTGTACTTGTTGTTTTTGTTGATGTTTACTTCACTGACCTCCAGAAAATAATTCAAATCATTTTTCCCTGCTGCTGTAAAATTCCTGATCTCAGGTTTGTTCTCACCCTGAGCTTCACTCTCAGCAGCAGCAGCAGTAAATCTGCTCTCCTGCCTGTTAATCTGTTTGCACATTTGTGCCGCTAACAATGTGTTGACAACATGCTGACATCACCCAGATGTCAGAGACATCTGCCTTCTGCAGCCGACCAAATGAAATCTCTCTCTCGTTGTTCCTTCCTGCTGCTTCTCCTCCAGCAAACCGTCGCACTGCTCCAGTCAAACACAATCAGCTTCCTGAAGACCCGCACTGAAATCTGTCACACACACCGTGACAGACAGAGACACACCACGCTGTGCAGAGGCCCTGAGGGCAGAGGGCCGCCGGCTCAGGTTCGGTACCATCAGCTGCGTCAGCCGGGCGGATGGACACGCCGTTTTCGAGAAACAGTTTCAACACGTAACGTTTTCATCTCGGAGCTTTGGAGCTGGAGGAGAGTCTGAATCAGAGAAGTCAGGACGCATGAAACATAAAGCCTGGTAACATGAGAGGGTTAAAGGACTGACACAGTGTTTGGATTCATGTTGATCTCTGTTTAATGAAACTCTGCTGCTTGAAGGGCGTCTGCTTCATTAATTACACTCCTGCAACACGGAGTTCAGCGGCTGGGTGTGGGAACGAAGCCGGAGGTAATCCTTGTTTAATGTTTGGCTTTTTTAATGACAGAGTCGAGTCACCGCTAATGAACCTGTGAGCTCTCAGTCTGGATTTCGGTTTGTGCAGTTTGGGGTCAGTCGGCACGATTCCCATCCACACGACCTGAGGAGGGTTTAGTATTCAGATCACACAGACCGAAATCCTCCTCGCGCTGTGGATGTGAGTTCAGCTCAGACGCTGACCTGAATTCAGATTCGGTCCGACGATAACGGAGGGTCAAATCTGGATTAACTCTTCCTTTTCGATGAGGTTCAGCTGAGTTAAACCTGAAGGTTTGCTCCTGAGCTTCAGAGCAGCAAAGGTGGGCATCTCCTGATCCTACATTTCCCATAATGCAGCTGGATAGTGTCTTTCATTGGAGCCTCTCAGCCTGTACACTGAAGTGTGTGTGGAAAACGGTGAGTTGTCCCTTTAACCAGAACAGAAACAGAATGAAACTGATGTGAACAGACTCTGACATGTGTCACATGATGCACCAGCACAGAGAACCATCGAGAATCATCCCAGCGTTTCGTTACAGACGCTCCTTGTCATCATCACTTCATCACCCACAGCTTCAGTCACTTATCATTTATACCTGAACAGATTTGTTCTTTCCTCCGTGGAGTTTCTGAGGCTTCGTGTGGAGAAATGAGAGAATGAATAAACCGTCCTGTGAAGTTAGTGGGGACGGATCCTGGACGCAGCCTTGGTCTTGTTGTTGAAGCTTGAAGTCTTTTTCAGTGCTGACATCATCATTAATATCAGCTGACGCTCCCTGAAGGTCCAACATGTCAGCAGCTCCGATGGTAATGTTTAAATCAGGTGAGAAAATCACACCACTGACACACACACACTCTGACTGTGTGTGTGTGTGTGTGTGTGTGTGTGTGTGAGGTGGGGGAGGATTTACCTTCATCCTGTACGTCATTAAGAAACAGATGAGCTCCGACAAACTGCAGCTGACGAGGAGAGAAAACAGCGAAGCTGAGTGAGACTGAAACATTCAGGATTTACACGTTTAATTAATGTTTTTTATTAACAATCACTCAGAGACACAGATTCAACTGAAGTCGAAAACTAAAACCATCATTTAAATCTATATCAATTATATGTTGGTTCATAACTTCTGAAAAACATTTCTGCTCATATAGAAAACAGGAGAAAAACAGTCACATAGCAGCTGACAAAAAGCTGATTAGAGAAAAACAAATGAATCATAAATGAACAGAAGGATTTTTTTCCTAAACAGAGGAGAGTGATGGATCTGAGTGTGAGAACCGGCTCCACAGACCTGCAGCAGGTGAGGGACTGTTCTACGTCTAAAACGTCGCCGGGCAGAGACGTTCGTCACACAGAGTTATTCCAGTCCATCCTGAGAGGAATGGGAACGTCCAACTGTTGTCCACATATTTCCATCTGGACCAAAGAGGTCGTGACCTGCAGAGCCACAGGTTTAGTAAAAACAGGATTTGTTGATATAAAGGTTGATAGAAAACCAACAAAACACTGTCCCCAGCATCTGTCTCTCGTGTCCTGTTGGGCCAAGAGACAGCATCCGCATCTTGTGGGCGTTCAGGCGTAGAGAGTTTCTCTTGTCTAAATCTGGAGGGAGCCATGTTACAGAAAAGTAGATTAGTGTGTCGTCAGCATATCGGTGGACATCGCTGAACTAACTCAAGTGTTTATACACAGAATTAATGTAGTGAAAGAACTGATCCCTGAGGACGCAGCGTTTCACTGTAAGTCACACCAGTAAAATCCATCACAACACAAGTTTATCTTGTTTCATCACAAATAAAATAAAGAGTTCAGGCAGTGAAACGATGCAGAAACAGGATTAAACAAATGACTGTATTTTTTTGTTCTCTTTTTGTTTTCAGATTTGAGGTTCACCTTCTCAGTTAGAAAATGTTAACAGGATTATTAAAACACGAGAGGCTTCATGTCCTCGCTGCTCGGAGACAACAGGATGTCTGATCATCCCCACAACGCTTCACTCACTTCACGCTTCTTATAATCTCATTCCTGGATTTATTTTTATCTCTGAATTCGAACCGTTGTCTTATTATTCCTGCTCTTGTTTTTTCCCACCTACAGTTCGCGTGTCACCCTGAGCAGATACTGGAGGATCGGTGGGGGGGCGGGGCAGCAGGGGGTGTTCGAGGTCGTGCACAGGACGGAGAGACGGTAAATCTGGGATGTGCTAACGAACTGTACTCAACATAATCAAATTGTCAAGAAGGACAGACGGAGTGAGGAGGAACGGACGGGAGAAGACGAGAAGGTCAGAGGATCAAAAGCTGCTCTGTGATCAGGCTCAGAGAAACTGGACTGGAGACTAAGGTGTGGGAGTCTGGTCCATTGTATCGTGATCATGATTTTATCATGTAGACAACATAAGACACGAGAGAGACGGGACATGAAGCAGGGGCACTGCAGACGTGAAGCAGGGACACTGCAGACGCGAAGCAGGGACACTGCAGACATGAAGCAGGGACACTGCAGACGCGAAGCAGAAACACTGCAGACATGAAGCAGGGACACTGCAGACGCGAAGCAGGGACACTGGGACACTGCAGACATGAAGCAGGGACACTGGGACACTACAGTCCACTGTCAGCATTCTGATCATACAGAATCACCAGGACGCTGCCTCTGATTTCTACTTTCACTTCATTTATTTCTGTTTTCACCTGTGATTCTTAGACTCAAAGCTTTATTATCACCTGCACAGAGAAACGATGATTTGAGTCAGAGACGATTTCTGTTCACACCTGGTTGTTAATGAGGCACACCTGTCCGAGCTGTGGAGCTCTGATTGGCTCCTCACAGGTTTGTGGGCGTGTTCAGTTTTTACCCCCTCAGCTCCGATCTGAATTCAGATTGGTTTCAGGTGTGAAGTGAGTCAGAACTGACCTGGGATCAGCTGTTTGCAGCTGTGACATCACTTCCTGCTGCCTCTGCGGCCTGCGGAGATTCTCCGACACGTCCGCGTCGAGTTCAGGCTCAGGAGGAAACTCGTCACTCTGCTCTGATGTGCTCTAATGTGTCGGGGTTAATTGGAGTAATCAGAGGGGTTAATTAGCCCTCCGCTGCGTCTACCAGCGGCTCGGCGTGTTATCAAAGCAGCGCCGGCAGCGTGGAGGGGTGACGCAGCACACACCTCTTTAACAAGTCGGTCGCAGGCGAGAACGCAGGGTTAAATATTCACTGAGAGACAGGAGGAGGTTAACGTCAGGGGAGAGGAGATGAGCTGTGGAGAGAGAGCGAGCCTCGCTGCTTTCTGCAGAACTACTGACAGAAAACAGATGTTTTTAAAGCTCAGATACTTCAGGTGTAAAACTCTCAGTCTGAGGCCTAAAAGTCCAAATGAACAAATATAAATAAATAAATAACCACAAAAACAGAAAAAGAGTGGAAGTAAACTTCAAACTCTCATTTACTTTTTCCTGCTTCTGCTGAAAAGAGCAGAGCTCACCTTGGATTAGCAAATGTATGAAAGGATGAACACAAACAAACAAACATGTTGACATGAGCTCCATCACGTCCTCTCTGCTCTGTGACAACATGAAGTCTGATCGTCCCCAAAGAACGAGTCAGTGAAAAAACATTTGATCATGATCCGAAGAAACAGATAAATAATGAAGAGGAATGACGCTTGTTTGTTTGTTTGTTGACAAGACCAATATGTGATAGATACAGTGTGTGTGTGTGTGTGTGTGGGTGTGCACATGTATTCTGCCCCCCGGTGGCCAGATGTTGCCATCACAGCAGCAGCTCCACATGTGGAGTCAACAAACCTATTTACTGTGAACAACAACACAATGAACACACACTTCATCATTTATACAGTGTTACTGCTGAAAATGTCCTGATGTCCAGATGTTCTCGTGTCCAGTGACGTTCGTCCTGATTGGTTTATCTTCGGTAAATGATCAAATATTAAATGATCTTATTAGTTTCTGTCTAAAGCCGCAGTAAATATTCTTCCTGATTCTATCTGTGTCTGTGAAGCGTCTGTTTACCTTCAGGGGAAATAGACACAATAAAAGAGCGAGCGAGGCAGAGTTAATACCAGAGAGAGAGAGCAGCGAGTGTGTGATGTGAGAACAGAGGAGTTTTAATTTGAAAAGCCTCCAGGTCAAGTTCAGAGACAAAGGAAAGTAAAGAAAAACACGGTTTTCATTATTCATCTGTCATACATGTCAGGATGACTTATTTATTTTATACTGATCATTTATTGATGGAACACGAGCTCTGGGGGGGGGGGGTCATGTGACATGGAAACAGACGTCCCTCAGATGGACTCAGATCGTTTCATCATGTGACCTCTGTGAGTGTGTTTGTGTCGTGAGCTCGGAGCAGGGGGAGGGGGCGCTCCTCCAGATTTCCTGCAGCCGATCAGTGAAACTCTGTCGTCTGATTAAAAAGTGCAGAACTCTGCAGTCGAGTTGAACGAGAGTAAAAAAGGACGTTTGAGTGTGACGGAGGAACATGTGTTTCGGAGCTGAAGATCAGACCTCCACCTCCTGCTGAGGTCACTGTGTGTCAACACAGACTACAGCTACGGGAAGCTAAAGAGGACAAAAAAACATCTGGACCAGCAGGCAGAGCCACCTGTCTGCGAGTGTTTAGATAAGGTGACCTTTTCCTCCAACACGCCGACTCCCGGAGAACAGCACCGCCGAGCAGCTGCCACCGAGCTGCCCTTCAGCTCCCGCACCGACCCCTCCGTCAGCGCTGCCATCATAAGCCCCGCCATCGCCGTCCTCACCCACTGCAAACCCCCGCCTCCACCACAGTGTGCACACGGGCTGTGGAGAAAGGAAGACGTTTGGAGGGTTAGCGTTAGCTTCACAGCTTCCTTTCTAAAGGCCTGACTCACAGACGGAAAACTTCATGTAAAGAAAAAGTCATTTTAAAAATGTTTCCACCCACGAAAACAACAGGCTGAATACTTCAAACTTTAACTCTTAATACTTTATTTAAACGCATTAACTCAGAAAAGTTCCTGTGAGCTTCCTGTGGGATGGAAACCAATCAGCTGCTGATTCATCTCGTGCTCTTAAAGTCTGTTTTCAGGTTTGTATAATTCACATCATCTGAAACTCAGGACGCTTTCAGTCACATTATGTCGCCACGATGATGAACGAGCGTCAGTCATTTACCGCTCTTCAGTCACGTGACCCTGATGCCTCGCCACTGCGACGAGGCTGAGAGCAGATCATCCCGAGTTTGTGATGATGGTTAATGAACGCTGCTCTCTGCTGACACGCTGACGCTGTGATCCAGAGGAGAGGCTCCAATCCCCTGATTCACCCAGTCACGCATGTGAGCGAGTGAGCAGCATTAAGAGCAGCTCAGGACTCACACAGACACAATGAGGACTGTGTCTGTCTGTGTGAGAGCGCCTCAGGACGCCACAGGACGCCTCAAGACGCCGCAGGACGCCTCAGGACGCCGCAGGACGCCGCAGGACGCCTCAGGATGCCTCAGGACGCCACAGGACGCTGCAGGACACTGCAGGACGCCGCAGGACACTGCAGGACGAGGGAACTTAACACACGTGTCCAGGTTTGGTATGAAACTCTGTTAATGAAGAGCTCTGAGTTTTCGTCAGAGCAACGTGTCAACTGTCAGCAGACGAATCTACAGTGAAAATTATCTTGTGCACACTTTAATCCAGAAAATTTACACTTAGTAATGTATATAATGATGAGTTTTAATTAATGCATTCACTGTAAATTACACGAGGATCTGTTCAGTTCTCTCCTGAAATAAAAACAGATTTAATGACACGTTCGGCTCGGGTGTTAATTACAGTCAGGAATTTCATTTTTGGAAGTTTTCATCTTTCTTAGTCGCACGTTATGTAAAATAAACGTTTTTACTGTGACCTCTGTTGATTTTAAACGAATGTGCTTCACCTGCTGACTGTGATTGGCTGGCTGAGTGCACCTGTGAGTCCTGACCAATCAGTGAGCTTCCAGGATAAAAAACAGGAAGAAGCTTCAGTCTCGAGCTTCGTGGACACACACGTGTCCATCATCCCACCCGAGCAGCGGCAGATGTTTGAAAAAATGTAGATGGTTTAGAGAATGTGAAAGTTTTAGAAAATGAAAATGTCAGTTTAAAAAATTCACTAAGGAAAATGTAAGCTCAGGAAAACCAGTGCTTCCTGTTTCAGTCAGAGAAAGAGGCGTGAACCAGTGAGAGGAGGAGGACGAGTCCTGAACCAGCTGCTCTGTCCCTGCTTTACTCCACACACTGGACCCACATTTGACATTTAAGGTCTCCTGTGAGGACATGGACCTGCAGGGACAACTTCACATTGTGTCCTGCCCTCTATTTATCTCAGCTCCCCCCCCACGCCCCCATTCGGTCGGTTTGGGAAATCATGTGAACAGAGGACGAGCCTGTGCACAAGCAGAGCGGAAGTGTCCTTTAAATGACTGTATCAATATGTGATGAGGGAGAAACGACCTGTGAAATCGTCTGATCGCTGCTCTGATTCATTAGTGAGAGCGAGTCCCCGCTGACCGACGGTCAGTGAAGTACACACCGTGGGAGCAGATTAAAGGGACATGCTGCAGATTTTCCACAGCACAGATTCACGATGTGGCTGTTTACCAGGCAGGGAGGCGCTAATGAAAGACACTATCCAGGGGCATTATGGGAAATGTAGGATGGCAGCAGGCTGAGCGAGGTTGTCCAGATGTCCCTCTCCCCAGTAACATTTTCCAGTTCATCCTGATGCATCATCAGCCACAAACCGAAGCACTGAGCTCTTTAACATAACATCTGAGAAACAATGAGGTCTTCACAGCGCGTGTCCTGACAGAGACGAGGCTTCGGAGACGGCGTCCAGCTCTGAACGAAGGTGTTACAGGATCAGTGAACTCTGAAGGTCAGAATCACATCAGCTGTGTCTCTTTATTACTTCATTTTATTACATATTAACTCTAAGTGTCTGCAGGACGTTCACGCTGTGAAACGACCTGATGAAGTTCAGTTAGAGACGGGAGCATCACCGAGCAGGGACCCGCTCAGACACAGGTCCACAGCTCCTCAGTGGCTTCTGGGGTTCTTTGAAAGGCTCTAATGTCCTGCAGGAGGTTCTGGGAGTCGTTGGAAATAGAAAAGATCGCAATGGCAAAAAGGTCATCAAAGAAAAAGTTGGGATTCTACCAGAAAAAAAAAAGATTTAAAGATGTATTTGTCATAATTAAAAAATTAAGTCGTGGCACAGTGAGACACGGCAGGAGACCGCAGGACAGGAAGGAGCAACCAAACACTCAGGTAACAGGCAGGTGGAGTCACAGCGTGAGACACACACAGGGCCTGGCAGAGAGCAGGTGGGAAAGCCTGGGATAATGGGGAAACTGGGAACAGGTGTGTGAGTGGGAGGGGAGGGTCAGGTGACTGGGATTTGGAGGGAAAGTCTGGGGGCACCTGGTGGCGGGATGGAGAACAGCACTTCCTGGAAATTTCTAGAGAAAAAAACGGGGAAGTGAGAACATGAGCGAGGAAGAGACCGAGGTGGATCAGGCAGCGGGACAAGAACCGCGCTGAGGCGGGAACCAGGACTTCGCTCCCTGTCGATCTCAGGAGACGACGGGTTGGTGCTGAAGGGCGTCAGCTGACTTAGATCACCTGGCCCATGTGCTCGCTCTGTCTCTGTCTCATGACGGGGGACGGGTGGAGGCGATCTGCGTTAAAGCAGCCTTTCGTCCCTGCACAGGAGCTTCAGGCCTCAGGTGACTCTGACGTCGTTACAGCCGCCAGGAGCTTCTACCTGCACTGGATTCAACCAAGAACCGCGACCTGGATCCTGGAGTCTGCGGCTGTTTGTAATCTGATCTTTAAAACATAAAAAAAAACAATGTGACTTAATCAAGTTTATTAACACTCACCAACATCAGCCATAACAAAATTCATTCATTCATTCATGAGGTTGAGACAGGTCAGGTGGTCTGCTGTTTGGAAAGTCACTTCACCTCCACAGGAGGCGGAGCGGCTGGAGCTGCAGTGAGAGAGGGGTAGGTGAGGGGGAGTGAGGTGATGATGTTTTGGGAGACGGGGGAGGCGAAGTTGCTCCGATCGTATCAATTAATACCAATAAAGACCTTAAGTGACAACACAGAGAGGCATTAGGCCGACAAAGTGCGGCAGCTTTGTTCCTGCGAGGCGCCAGCTGCCGGCGACGGGCCCCGAGGACGCCGCCTCGGCGCCGCGTTCTGCTCCGGCGCCGCGGCGGGACGCGGTGGGCGGCGGCGGTACGACGCAGCCGGGCCGGCCGGGCTCCCCGCGCGAGTGCAGTATTAATGAGGCGACAGCACGGCCTGCTCCCGTATTCATTAGGCATCTGGGCCGACAGATGTGAAGAGCCGCCTCAAGACGAATAAAAAATGACTTCCCATCTGGACGCCCCAAACTGGAAAAGACAAGAGGCAGTTTTCTCTTCCACCACCCTGCCCCCCCCCCCATCTCCCTCTGCTCACACAACACACACACACACAGAGGAGCAACACACACACACACACAGAGGAGAAACACACACACACACACACTCACACAGAGGAGAAACACACACACTCACACAGAGGAGAAACACACACACACACACTCACACAGAGGAGAAACACACACACTCACACAGAGGAGAAACACACACATACACACTCACACAGAGGAGAAACACACACACACACACTCACACAGAGGAGAAACACACTCACACAGAGGAGAAACACACACACTCACACACACAGAGGAGAAACACACACACACACACTCACACAGAGGAGAAACACACACACACACACTCACACAGAGGAGAAACACACACACTCACACACACACAGAGGAGAAACACACACATACACACACACACAGAGGAGAAACACACACACTCACACACACAGAGGAGAAACACACACACACACTCACACAGAGGAGAAACACACACACTCACACACACAGAGGAGAAACACACACACACACACTCACACAGAGGAGAAACACACACACACACACACACAGAGGAGAAACACACACACACACACACACAGAGGAGAAACACACACACACACACTCACACAGAGGAGAAACACACTCACACAGAGGAGAAACAGTCTCAGCTTCTTGAAGCAGTTTAAAGGAAGAAACTGTGTGTCTGTGTGTGTGTGTGCGTGTGTCTGTGTGTGTGTGTGTGTGCGTGTGTGTGTGTGTGTGTGTGTGTGTGTGTGTACAGTAAGGAGACTGCATTGTTGCTGTTTCCTAAAACCCTGCGTGTCTCAGGTGTGGGGGGGGGGAACTCTTGGTCGTGGCTGCAGGTTGAGGAAATGTCAGAGATCAGCAGCAGCTGTTTGTTCTCAGGATTTAAAATCAGAGAAAAGAACAAATGAACTGTTCTGTTACTCTGATCAGGTCACGAGAGGAAGAACTTAAATCCCATACAAGGTCCCAGACGTCTTCCCACGGTGGGGCCTGATCGTCTCGGTCAGTTTGGCCCCTGGAGGCCGGGGGTCGGGGGCCGAGGGTCAGGGGCCGGGGGTCGGGGGCCGAGTGCCGGGGGTCGAGGGCCGAGTGCCGGGGGCCGGGGGTCGGGGGTCGAGTGCCGGGGGCCGGGGGTCAGGGGCCGAGGGCCGGGGGCCGGGGGTCGGGGGCCGAGTGCCGGGGGCCGGGGGTCAGGGGCCGAGGGCCGGGGGCCGGGGGTCGGGGGCCGAGGGCCGGGGGCCGAGGGCCGGGGGCCGACTGAGTGTTTTAATCTAAATTAAAGGGACGTGTGAAAACCATGACAGAACGATGTGAATAATAAAAATTCTGTTTCCTCGACGGGAACGAATGAATGAATGAACGAATGAATGAATGAACGTGAGCCTCCGACCTGACTCTGACTCTCAGCATTAAACCACATCACTCAGCTCTAATGTTACTGTGAACTTGACCTCGTCCGACCCCCCCTCCCCATCCCCCTCTGCCCCCCCCCCACCTCTCTTCTTCTGCACCTTTTAATAAATGCTTCAATTAAAAGGCTCATTTCCTCTCATCTGCTTCTATGGTGTTTTATTTTTTTTTATGTGCTGAGTCCAGATGACCAGACTCCTCTCTCAGTCCTCAGCACTGTGAAGGTCAGTACACAGAAACCTGGACCCACGGTCAGTAAGGACCATTACCTGAGTCTCATTAAAACTGTGGCTTTGTCCCAAATCCTCGTAAAGACCCCCCTCACCCACCCACCCACACACCCACACCCACACCCACACACCCACACACACACACACACCCACCCACCCACCCACCCACACACACACACACACACATACAGACCCTCGGAGGTGAACAGACAGAATCACGTCAACGTCTTTCAGGTTTTTGAAGCTGCTGCTTTTTTCTTCTTCAACATGAGGATGAAACAAAACAGAAACGAGATCAGTGACCATCTGCTGTGCCCCCACCCTGCACACATCAACTTCTCACCTACAGGAAATGCCTGCCTGAGGGGTGGAGCCTGGGTGGAGTGAGTGTGTGATGGGGGGGGGGCACTTTGTCCTGACAGAGTAAAGTCTGCTCCGACTGATTCCATGTTTGTTCCTGTGAGGAAGTGAGTGTGTGTGTGTGTGTGTGTGTGTGTGTGGCTGGGGGGGGGGGGGGGGGGGGGGGGGTCTCTCAGCCAATCAGCTGCTTCCTCAGTCACTGCAGCTCTTCAGCAGCAAACAAAAGGCGGGAAACCAAAGCGTCTGAATCTGGACAGTCTGACAGAGCGTCCACCTGTCTGAGGACATGGCATCATGTTTACCTGAGCCCAGTATTTCCTGACCAGTCCCCACAAGAGGGACTGGTTCTGAGCCAACAGCTGTTCAGTGCAGTACAGACCACCAAGGTCAAAGCCTGATGGGAAGAAGCAAAACCTTAAAGCTCTCTGTAAACTGCAAAGGTCCATTTACATCACACGTGTTCTGAGAAGTCAGCTACAGCCAGTTTTCCTCCAGCTGAGGATCCGGGGCCCCCTGTGGACCCCTCAGGGTCCCCGTGACCACACGTTGAGGACCAGAGCAGATCACTGCAGCTCTGAGCTCCTTTAAAACCTGTTGGAGCTCAGAAACAGGCCGAACCCTGAGCGCAGGAGCCATTTATCTGAAAGATGGCCGACAGCCTCTCGATAGAGACAGCCGCCGTTCTGGGCAAACGAGAGCTGTCACATATTTCACACGGCCGCGCTCTCATTAAAGACGCGAAGGCGCTCGGCGCCGTAATTGTTTTAATTTATTTGTTTATGGCGAAGACAGAGGGGATGGGCACATGGCACTTTGCTGTTTTATTGGGAACATATGGAAGACATTTATCACCATTTGCAGCGATCGGCCTAAATGATTTTATTAACTAATTTGTAACTTTACACTTTTTTAATCAAACACATGCTGCGCGCTGTAATGTTCTGATAATGCTCCGGGGCTTTGTAAAGAGAGCAGACGCAGCCGGAGGGAAATAAAAAAAGAGAGAGCAGAGGAAGGAGAGACCAAATGAAAGTGTGGAGGTTTGGGAGAGGAGAGGAGAGGAGGGGTGGATGGAGGGTGGAGGGCTGCAGCGTTAGCGTGCTCGGCGGTGCTGATGAAGATGACTGTGGGCTGAGCTGCGGGGCGCGGCGGTCGGCTCCGAGGTATTTAGGACGCCTCGCAGCGTGGCTGTTTACCTGAACTCAGTGAAGCGGCGTGTTTCAGCTTTCCTTCTCATTGCTGGGATAATATGTGGCCCCGTGGGGGCCCAGCACGCCGCTAACCCGAGCGGTGGCGCTGCTGTTTGGGTCCTGGACTGAAGTGAACTGAAGTGGTCTCAGGAGCTGATCGAGTTTTTCATTGATTCAGGTGGAGTGTGTTGGTGCAGCGAGGCAAAGAGCTGCAGGTGTAATAACCCCCACCCCCCACACGCACTGCAGCAGTGCATTGTGGGATGGTAGTTTTGGTTGATTAACCTCTGAAGCTATCCACCGTTACACCTCACACACCTGATCACCTGCTGCTGTGTGTGAGGATCCAGCTCTCGGTCTGTTTGGAGGTAACTGGACCTGCTGCAGGTTCCTGACGACACTTCAGCTTCCGCCATTCTAACTGGCTGGTGGGGAGTCCAGGTATTTACCCCACTGGGGTCACTGAGGTCACGTGTGACATCACCAAGCTTCACCGGTGCGTTCACCGTCAGCTGAAGCTGAGCGCCGACGGAGCTGACGACCTGCCCTTTAGCAAGGCACTGAGAGCTTTGCCCTGCTGCGGCTGCAGCCTGAATCTGTTTGCTGCTGTGATGTGAGACGACGTGACGACACATTTAGACTCTAAACGAGTCGACATCTCAGACAAATCTTCCATTTTAAACACCATCTGCACCTCCTCCTCCTCCTCTCCCTCCTCCCCCTCCCCCTCCTCCCCCTGGTCCAACATGGAGGCTGACACAGTGTGACATCCAGCTCCTCTCCTGCCTGACACTGACACAACCAAACATGTCAGCACTGCTTTATTTGTCATCTGCCTGTTTACATAAAGCGGCCGACGTGCCGTCTGCGGCTCCTCTGTCACCTTTTTCCTGTTAACTAGTTTGCCGCGGCGCTTCCTGCTCTCACATCTCCTAAATAAACCAAATTGGTGACAGTTTCTTGTCCCAGAGCGACTCGACCACAAACATCTGGACACAAACAAGAGCATCGCAAACGCACAGCCGCTCGTACATAAAAGAAGAAGCCAACTGCCGGCGTAAATAACCGTCCCGAACCGAGTGAGAGTGGCGTGACACGGCAGCAGAGTCTTCTCCCATTAAGGCCCTAAAGAGCAGGACATCAAACCGGGTGGAGGCGGCGGCACGGCGGGAGCCAGGATCATCACATTTTAATAGAACATGTGGCATCTCCTCCCCTCCGCTCTGGGCCAAATGGCAATCCTGAATTCTGCCCAGCTGTCAAGCTACAAATGGGCTGCAATTACCTCAGGCCTGCACCTCCAGGTTCAGCTGACACCGGCAGAGGTCAGGCCGGATCACCAACAGTACCCGCCAGGACCCGCCAGGGCACAACAGGACCCAACAGGACCCATCAGGACCCAACAGGACCCGTCAGCACCCGCCAGGACCCGTCAGGACCCAACAGGACCCATCAGGACCCATCAGGACCCAACAGGACCCGTCAGGACCCGTCAGGACCCATCAGGACCCATCAGGACCCAACAGGACCCGTCAGGACCCGCCAGGGCACAACAGGACCCAACAGGACCCAACAGGACCCAACAGGACCCGTCAGGACCCGCCAGGACCCGTCAGGACCCAACAGGACCCATCAGGACCCATCAGGACCCAACAGGACCCGTCAGGACCCGCCAGGACCCAACAGGACCCGTCAGGACCCGCCAGGATCTATCAGGATCGATCAGGACCCGGCTCTTTCTCAGGCCTGTTTTAAGTGACTGTTAACTTCCTGTTGGAAAGTCACAGAGCTCAGTTAACCTCTGAACACAGACCTGCCTTGTCTCTCTCATTCATTCATTCATTTCATGCAGTTCAGCAGCCAATTCCCTGGAATTCTGCTCGTCTGTAACACTGAGAGGACGTCCACTGTGACAGTGATCAGTGATCAATGACCGGGTGAGAAGTTATTAAAACATTTCCTGAATCTAAATTATTGTGAAAGTTTCATTAATGTTTGTTTTTTTCTCTTTCGATCGATCAGAGTTTTAATATCAAGTTTCAGGCGAATGAATCAGAATGAACCTGAAACACTTTCCGTCTATTGTTGGTCCATAATTTGCAAATAAATAAATGTGAATGAATAAATACGATTTATTCGAGTGTGAGTGTGTGTGTGTGTCTGACTGACACACACCCATCTGCTGGTACACACAGTGTAGAAACGTTTACCAGGACAAAGCTTTCGATCCGAGTCTCATTCGTCTGTAGACGGAGACAAACTGTCCCTGTCCTGTCAGAGTGTGACGCTGAACATCAGTGATCTCTGCTGAGCGTCAGGTCGAAAGTCTGAGGTGTGTTTCCGTGGCGACGCCCGGACAGCCTGACTCTTAGAGGGGGGGCTCTGCTTTAATTAAGGCCCCATCTGCAGGGCTGATGAGCACTTCTCACCCAGAGACACGGGGGAGGACAGAGAGCCAGGTGGGACAAAAACCACCCAGACTCCTGTTTGTTGTGACCGAGTCCAGAAACTCTGACACTGCTGACGCTCTCTGAGGATCGTTACCTCTGATGTCCACTCACAAATCAGAGGGAGAAAGAACTTCATTGAGAATCCTGCTGTTTTGAAGTTTCCCTCAGTATCACAGTGATGGGGGGTTAGGGTGAGCAGATCACAGCTGACTCAGCAGCTGGTAACGGCTCAGGGAAGCTGTGGACTCCAGGTTGTCTCAGTTTTGTTTGAGGACCATCAGACTGACTGTGCTTTGTTTCAGTGTTTCACAGGTGAACTCGCCGGAGCGAGGCCCTGAAACACGATTTGAAAACGACCTTTGTTTTTTGCTGCAGTGCAGGATAATGGCTCCGAGCGACACCTCTCTGAGAACAAGCTCAGAGCTGATCGACGCTGTTTTTCCTGACAGGAAGCCAAAGGCTCCATTTTTCAGCGAGAAGCGAGCGTTTCCTCGCACTGCCAGAAACAGCCAGCGCCGTAATGGATGCTTGCTGAAGATGTTTCTGACTCGTAGCTCGGCTGGCCGACAGACAGCCGCCTTTGTCCCGCTCTGAAATACAGCTTCAGGCGGACGTGGACCCATTTGGTGCCGCTTGATTGTGCAATCGCATCTAATTAGGTGAAATGGAGTTTGGTTCCGAGCCAAGTTCAACTCCAACGGCAGGTTTTAGTGTTCTGTGTTAAAACTATCATATATTTCTGCTGGCACTGTAAATCACAGAGTGAATGGAGTGTGCTAATCCATAACGCTGCAGCTGGAGGCCAATAATTTACTGGCTTCATCACAGGAAGCAGCAGGAGGCCAGCAGCTCAGCCACGGAAGGTGTGGGAAAGGTGGAAAACCTTCAGCCGTGAACTCTGACTCAGAGTCGCTGTTTCCTCCGGACACGGACAGAAACGCCGAGCGGAGAAATTCCTGCAGGTTTATGGAGCTGAAACGTTTCCTGCTTCTTCTCCTCAGAACAATCAGAGGATGAAGGTTTAACATTTTAAAGGCTGAATCACTGAGAGGAAACTGAGGAGGACGTCTGTGTCTTCACTGTTAAACTGTGAAAAACTACATTTCCCACAAGCCTCAGAGTGTCCCCGCCTGTCAGACACATGATGTCATAGTTTCTCAAACACACACACACACACACACACACACACACACACACACACACACACACACACACACACACAGTGAATGGTAGGAATATCTTACATTTCCTGAAGCTGTAAAGGGATAAACGGTGCCACTAAAGACATCTACACACTCACAGGAGACCCAGCTCCTGATCACGTCACTCATGTCTCACACCAGAAGACCATGGATGGGTCACATGTTTCAGTCTGAGGGATTAAAAAAGTGAATCCATTGATTTAAACCTGATCAGAAACTGTTATGCTGAGACTACGAATCAGGTCAGGACCCAAAAGCAATAACCCCCAAGACAGGCAGTAACTTCATGAGGTGGGGGAAGGAAAACGCACACAGATTCAGGTACACACTCGGGCATGGACACAGACTCGGGCATGGACACAGACTCAGGTACACACACGGGCATGGACACAGACTCGGGCATGGACACAGACTCAGGTACACACACGGGCATGGACACAGACTCGGGCATGGACACAGACTCGGGCATGGACACAGACTCAGGTACACACTCGGGCATGGACACAGACTCGGGCATGGACACAGACTCAGGTACACACACGGGCATGGACACACACTCGGGCATGGACACTCAGGCATGGACACAGACTCGGGCATGGACACTCAGGCATGGACACAGACTCGGGCATGGACACACACTCGGGCATGGACACAGACTCGGGCATGGACACAGACTCAGGTACACACACGGGCATGGACACACACTCGGGCATGGACACTCAGGCATGGACACACACTCGGGCATGGACACAGACAAACTGACAAAACACAGGTAAACGACGAGACTTAATTACACCAGGCAATGGGCAACAGGTGAAACCAATTAGGGCGGGGCAGACAATCACAAAGGCGGGATGCAAGACAAAGACAGGAAGTAGAACAAGACAAGATACACAAGGGCAAGGATTTCAAAATAAAACAGGAACTATGAGCAAAACTTAAACTTAACAAGAATCCGACATTTCAAAAGAGAGTTCATAACCAAAGGGTTCAGAGAACAGCTGCTGTAGCTGGTCACGACAGAAACAGCTTCAGCCTCAGTGTGAAGCAGGCGACTGACGCCTGTACATCAGCTGCAGAACAACATGAGGAGAACGCAGAACCTCGGTTCTCATGGTCACACACCTCCACCTGTTCTCTCCTTCATTTGAGGTTTTGCTGAACTCAGAATTTACTTCAATACAAAGAGACGTGAAAGAAAAAATATTTGTGTTTTACTGAAAAGAAAAAGATCAGCTGACCATCTGGATCCTTGGTTGCCATGGCACCAGGTTCTCTGGGTTTGAGCTCTCGTCAGGTGAGTTTGGATCCAGATGGAGTCGGGGCTCGGCCTCCACTTCCTGTTTGTCTCTGAGGGGTTGTCTCTGGGGTCCACAGCAGCACGAGTCCCTGGGAAACGTGTGTGTGTGTGTGTTTACAGCTGCACTCACACCTGGCTCTGTGTGTGTGTGTTGAAGTTGTCTTCAGCCTGTGAGACACTGACAGCAGAGGAAACCCGGTTGGAGCGGTGATCAGCTTCTGGTCCTGTTCTTCGGTTTCTGGTTCACATCAGTACAGAACCTCTTCGGGCTCAGGCTCGTGCACCTGTTGCCTGTGAGAGGACATGAAGTGGATCTGATCTGATTTACCTGTGGCAGGCAGCGACATGATTGGCCACAGAGACTCTCCTCTGTCACCTGTCCACACACCTGAACACAGAGACGATATCAGAGCGATTTCATGGAGCTGTGGAGGTCTGAGCTGACCCCCTTTGAGCGGACTGACAGACCTGAACCCGGAGCGTGTCAGAGTGTATCGCTGCGAGCTGCTGTCCGCCGCTCTGACAGCTTCCTGTTGCTGAGCCTCTTCCTCTTCATGTAGGACTAATTTAGACGTCGATCATCCTCGACGGGAGCGTGTTCACCTCAGCACGTAGATTACTTTAATATTATCTGCTTCACTCCGGGGACAAACGCGCCGTAATCGCTGCCTCCAAATAATTTGTTTTCCAGCACAGCTCCCCTGTTTCCATCCTCCCGTCCATCTATGAATTAATATTCATCACATACTGCAGCAGGTTACAGCTCAGACAAGTTTCTATATGAAGCTTCTTCCATCTGATGAAGAGCTTTCTGGGAGCTGTTATCTGAGTTTTAATATGAAGGAGCTGCTGATGATCAGTGACGCAGGACCGAGTTCGCACGGCCTCCACTCACCTGGGGCTGCTGCAGGATTCAGCTCCTGCACGGGGTCCAAGTCAGGACCCGGTGCAGACCAGTCAGGTTCTTCCACACCAGACTGGGACAACTGGAGCTGGACCACGAGTCCCTTCAAACTGTACGTCAGGGTTCGATCTCAGGGTTAAAGCGTGTGGACGGCGTCTGGACAGAGCGTTTCCCTGATTCACAGTCTGATGGTGGTTTACCTGCGGCTTCACCTCAGCTCTTTGTTTCAGCACTAACTCACTCGTCGCTGCGGGAAAACACAAAGAGAGGCGAGAAGAAAACAACATGAAAAATTCAGCTGCAGAATCCGAAAATCTCCTCCACTCCTCAGCCAGAGAAGAGGAGGAGGAGGAGGAGGGGGAGGAGGGGGAGGAGGGGGAGGAGGGGGAGGGTGAAGAGGAGGGTGAAGAGGAGGAGGATGGGAGGGGGAGGGGGAGGAGGAGGAGGAGGAGGACTGGGGGACAGGGGGGAAGAGGGTGAAGAGGAGGAGGACGGGAGGAGGAGGAGGAGGAGGAGGAGGGGGGGGGGAGAAGGAGGAGGAGGGGGAGGGGGAGGAGGAGGAGGAGGACTGGGGGACAGGGGGGAGGAGGGTGAAGAGGAGGAGGACGGGAGGAGGAGGAGGGGGGAGGAGAAGGAGGAGGAGGAGGGTGAAGAGGAGGAGGACGGGAGGAGGAGGGGGAGGGGGAGGAGGAGGAGGAGGACTGGGGGACAGGGGGGAGGAGGGTGAAGAGGAGGAGGAGGAGGATGGGGGGAGGAGGAGGAGGAGGGGGAGGAGGTCCAGTGGGACACTCTGGTGGAGCTCGTCTTCTTCTGCATTAAAGCTGCTCAGTCTGCACTCAGGGCAGTGGACGCGGGACAGAATGGATGGACATCAGTGGCGGTGTCTTCCTGCTCCAGTTGTTTACAGAAGCTCAGAGAAAGGATTTTCATTGGCTCGCAGCTTCTGAGCGTTTCAGGTGAATCAGGAACAAGAAACGAAGGAAGAAACTTTTTCATTTATTCATTAAAAAGGAAGAAAAATGGTTTTTAAACAAACCTTTGTTTGCTTGTTTGTTGTTTAGTCGTTATTCTCTGTTTGGACACAGACATGAGACATGAAGTCCATCTGAACATCAAACCGTGCCGTGTCGTCTGAGTCTCTGTCTCTCTGTGTCTCAGTGTCTCCTGAGGACCTTCGCTGCAGCTGAAACAGAAACAGTGAACTCGGTTTTCATTTTTAGGACACAAACACAAACACAAACACAAAACTCTGATTAACATTCAGCTTCAATGCTGCAGAACATGAGGAGTGTGTGTGTGTGTGTGTGTGTGTGTGTGTGTGTGTGTGTGTGTGTGTGTGTGGCCCTGAGGCTTCCTTACCACAGTTCATTCAGCCTGTTGAGGTTCGTTGGACCCGCAGCACCGTCAGAAGCCCCTCCCTCCCTCCGGCCTCGGGACTCAGTGAAACACTCGCCGGCGCCGCTGCAGAGGCGGGCCTCACCACGCCGCCTCTCTCAGCCCTCTGACGCCAGTCGCACATTCCCATCCACAGCTCTGCGGCCGCTCGGCCCAGCTATGTTCAATATTTCAGACGATGCGAAGGGGATTCGAGCTAATTACCTCACCGACGCTTCCTGCGCCGGGCTGACCTGTGCCGGCAGGAGAGGCTGCATTAACGGGATGATGCAAATGAAATGTGTCCCTCTCACCGCCTCTGCTGCTCTGCTGCTCGGCTTTATCAAAAAATGATGACCCCTGGCTAATTATTAGCGAGCGAGGCTCTCACCGGGGGAAGAGCCATTGTTCTGTCGGAGGTTTTTACATTAAAGATGGATGTCGGAGGGGAGCGTGTAGGAGGAGGAGGAGGAGGAAACGGGCCGGTTGACTCCGGCTCTGACCTCTTAAATCTTCACCTCAGGTGTTTTTCTGCCGCATGCTTTTTATCCTGCGGCGTCCAAACTCTGCTGCGTCCTCTGAAGTAATGCGAGACAAGCGTGTGGCTGCGGGGCACAACAGTGTCGAGGCCCCGCAGGGACGTGACCCCGCTCGCCGCCCGTCCGACTCCGTGATCACATCATCAGATCGGAGCAGGTAGTTAACATCAACCTCTCAGCCGCCGCCGCGAGGAGGCAGAATAGAAAGGTCTGACGCGCCGTGTTTGTGCAGATGTTGGGCTGAATGAACATTTACAGAAACAAAAGCGGCGGCGAACTCTGCGGCGTCCCGCATGGCGGGAGGAGCGGGGCTGCTGGGAAATGTGCTGCTGCTCATTTGGAGGAGCAGCCAAACAAAGAGCAGAGCTGTAAACAATGGGGAGCGTCTCCATGGCAACCAGGGCCCCATCTGTTCTACGCTAATGACCTCTCCTACTCATACACTGTTTTAATTAAACCCCACACACACACACACACATCCAGAGGTTTAAACTACCTGAATCAAACATCCACTTCTGTCCTTCAGCTTAAAGCACTGGTTCCCAACCTGGGGTTTGGGACCCCTCTCAGGGACTCCGACACAAAAACACACTCATACCCAACAAACAGTTGCAGAGCTGGATTAGGTTTTTTTTACATGGTCTCTCAGACTCTGGTCTGACCCTGACCCAGACCAGCGGCTCATATTTACTGACCGTACCGTACGTCTTCAGCTGAGGACTGAAGTCTGGTCCTCCTGATTGGAGGAGCTGCAGTCGGATCTCAGTCACCAGAGCAGACTTCAGAGGTAAAATCAGGACGCTGCTGATGGCGGGGCCTGTCCAGCTCCTCCAGCTTCACCCCCACACGATCTCTGTGTGACCGTCTGTGAGTTACACTGTGACTGTGAGCTACAGCTCCAGCCCTGTTGTTTTATCAGCCTGTATCTGTCCACATTCAGTCAAACTGTCCCAGTAACAGCAGCTGAATCAGCTGTGATCAGCTCCTGTCTGCAGGGAACCATGAGTGAACAGACACCTCTCACTGGATCACTGAGACACTGAAGGACACTTAAAAACAGCAGAATTCTCAATGAAGTTCTGCAGTCAAAAGAAGCATTTTGTCTCTGACTTTTGGACGTTAGAGACAAAGAAACAGAGACAGATGGATGAAGAGCAGGGACTCGTTACCTCTGTTAATACAGACTGAGACCAGAGCCGTGCAGGACTTACTTTTCCGTTCACACACACACACACACACACACACACAGTGTGAATGAGCTTCAGACAGAGAGAGAGAGAGAGAGAGAGAGAGGAGAGAGAGAGAGAGGAGAGAGAGAGAGAGAGAGGGAGAGAGAGAGAGAGAGAGAGAGAGAGGATGAAGGTCATGAGGACGGTTTGAGGCCTCAGAGTGTAAATCTGAGCAATGGGATTCTGAGCGTCCTGAGCGTCTTCAGACCCCGAAGACCTAAAGACACAATCACAGTAATTGAGCAGGAGACCTCAGGGCCAGATTTACCCCCCCCCCCCCCCCCCCCCCATTTACACGCTTGTTAATAATAATAAATGAAAAAACTGCAGCGGGAAATCAAATGATTAAACGTGTGTGTGTGTTGGTGGGGGGTCTTTTTGTAAACATCTCCCAGCAGCAGGTGTGTTCAGGTGTGTTCAGGTGTGTTCAGGTGGCTCAGGTGGTTCATGTGGTTCAGGTGGCTCGGGTGGGTCAGGTGTGTTCAGGTGTGTTCAGGTGTGTTCAGGTGGCTCAGGTGGTTCAGGTGTGTTCAGGTGGGTCAGGTGGCTCAGGTGTGTTCAGGTGGCTCAGGTGGCTCAGGTGTGTTCAGGTGGCTCAGGTGGCTCAGGTGGCTCAGGTGGTTCAGGTGTGTTCAGGTGGGTCAGGTGGGTCAGGTGGCTCAGGTGGCTCAGGTGTGTTCAGGTGTGTTCAGGTGTGTTCAGGTGTGTTCAGGTGGGTCAGGTGGCTCAGGTGGCTCAGGTGGTTCAGGTGTGTTCAGGTGTGTTCAGGTGGGTCAGGTGGGTCAGGTGGGTCAGGTGGCTCAGGTGGTTCAGGTGTGTTCAGGTGGGTCAGGTGGGTCAGGTGGCTCAGGTGGCTCAGGTGGCTCAGGTGGTTCAGGTGTGTTCAGGTGGGTCAGGTGGGTCAGGTGGCTCAGGTGTGTTCAGGTGTGTTCAGGTGTGTTCAGGTGGTTCAGGTGGGTCAGGTGTCTGTTTCCTGTCACAGGAAGCTGAAACTCTTCAGATTTCAGAGCGCTCAGTCTGAGAGCTCGGCCTGATCAGTCGGACGGAGGAATGTTTCTGATGAGAAAACGCTCTGGGACACAGCTCTGAATTCACTGGCACGGCGCCACCTTGACTTGTGACTAAGTTCTGATTGGCTGTGTGGTCCAGACTTGTGATTGGTGGAGAAGCTGGTTATCAGACTCTGTGATGCATTCAGGGAACAAACAACAATAAATCTGAATGTTTCTGTATCAGTGCTGCGACACATCGTCGTCTCCTTGACCCAGAGCCGGCGGACATCTCCTCCCTCCCTCACCCGCCCCCCCCTCGCCCACCTCCCACCTCGGGGTGTGTTGGGTCTTCGGGGCCTCTCAGACCTTGACTGACTGATTAATGGACTGGACGGCAGTCAGCTGGTGAGATTACAGAAACGCCGCCTCCTCGTCTGGGGATGCCGCTGCAAAGAGAAACATCCAACAGCCTCAGTGCCAACCCCAACCCCCCCCCTCCGCCCAACACACACACATACCACCACCTCCACCCCCCCACCTACCCTGGAATCTCAGACGTTGGGGAAATTAACGTTGGGATGGAGGAGGGGGTGAAGGCAAACTGCTTGCCAAGCCATCTGAGATCTTCCTCCTCCTCTCTCTCCTTTTTCGATTTTGTTTGTGCCCGCTGCCGATTCCCCGGCCGGAGTTTTTCGGCTCGGCGTCAAATCCCCGCCGTCCTCACGGATTCTCCAGATCTCATTACAGTCAATGAGGCTGCAAAGACTTTCAGATCAAAGTGAAAGACTTCAGCTTCTGAAGGAAGCATGAGGGGTTTTATTTTTTTATTTTACGGAGAGTGGGGGGTGGGGTGTCATCAGCGGCACTGACAAACCATGTGAGAACCATCCAGGAACGTCAGGAACAACCAGGAACACTGATGGAATCCAAACATTTACTCCGTACTGACGTACAATCACGAGGTTCTTCCGTGTATTTCGCCTGTCGGACCATTTATCAAAGGTTAATAAACTGGAATCATTTATCGATCATTTCTTTAGACATCAGTTAGAAGCTGTTAATAAGAACAAGCTTTGAGTTGCCAGGTTGTAGAAAATCTTCCTCCTGCAGACGCTTTGTTCCAACAGTCACCTGATCTCAGGTGTCTTCATTCTAACTCATCTAACAACAGAGCACAGAGTCTCATCACTGTAACTGAGTAAACTGGACCAGGACAGATGTCCACAGGACAGATGTCCACGGCGCAGACGGTGAAGCGCTGACAGCACCTTTATCTTATCAACAGAGTAAATTCAACCAGAATATTGGCGGCAGAGAACTGAGACAAGCCTGTGGCAGCGGAAACAGTTTGGGTCAGTGAGTGAAAGCACATTTAGAGTGTCAACAGGAAGCACAGGTATCAGACATGTAGGATACCAGCCTCTGAATTGTGCTGCAGTAAAAGTACTAACGCTCAGGTAAAGTATCAGCACCTGAGTAAATGTACTTGGTCACATTCCAGTTCCTCCTCCTGCTGTGTTAATAAATACTCAACACGCCTGTGAGTTTGGTCGTCTCTGCATAAACATGCATACATTCACAGCTCCGTCCCACATAAATCCTCAGAGCCTCCAGTTTTAACATATTCATCGCCCTCAGCCCGCTGCTGATTTCCTAGTCGGAGGTGCTGAGCAGCGATAATGCTCGGCGCCGGATGTCCGGGGCAGGACTCCCAGGGCCTGAGCGTGAATAAATTGACCGGGTCGCGGCAGAGGCGGCGTCGGTGTGTCATAATGAGAGCGAGACGATGTTGGGCGGAGATCTGCTGAACCTCGCTGTGATCCACTGTACACAGCAGCGCTGATTTACGTCCAGGGTTCAAACCGTCAGGTTTTATGTACAGCAGAGTTCGTGTGGACTCCAGGTCTTTGTCACGTCTTCACTCACTGCAGGTTATCCTCTGCTGCCTGTGGCCTTCTGTGGAAAGCAGCTGTTTGAGTCATAATGTTGCTGGAGCTGAGGTCACGTGACACTGTGCCACATGACCTCATGCATACATTCACCTGCATCAGATCAACAAATCAGCACGAGAGAGAATCCTCTGACTGCAGATCCACTTCACTCAGCCAGGGGAAGCTGAGAGATCCACCGCGAGCATGCTCAGTTGGAGCTGTGCCAGGCTGAGCTGCTGCTGGGTGGAGGAGGGTGGGGTTGGGGGGTGGGGGTGGGGCGGGGGGTGTTATGACCTGAGGAACCTGCGGGGTTGTGTTTGACCTTGGGCTGTACAACTGGTTAACACTCTGTGTGTCAAACAATAACCTTTCCAGTGTCTGTGTGTGTTCTCCCCCAGATGCTGCAGCGCTAACCCACCCCCAGCTCCAACCCCCCTCCTCCCCCTCCACCTTCTTTCAGGTCTTTTGTTTTGCTTTTGTTTTGGTTGGTGGCGGGCCCTCCTCGCTGCTCGCTTTCCTCTGAGGTCCACACAAGAAGAAGAAGAAGAAAGAGGGGAGAGGTGGTGGTGAAGGGGGTGGGTGAGATGAGGTGGGGGAGATGGGGGCTGTGGGGGGGGGGGGGGGGGGGGGTGGAAAACTTCTTCTCCATCCACACGCCAACATCCCCCCCCCGCACTTCCCCATCCAAGCCCTTCAGATCCCTGAGCTCTCCCTCTCCATCCCGGCATCTCTCCATCCAAACCCCCACTGCACTCAGCATCTGCTCAGAGGATGAATAAATGAAGCGCTCCCTCTCAGCCACCCTCAGCCCCCCTCCACCCCCCTGACTGACAGAGGCCTATCTTAATTGTGGCTGAAAGCTGGCTTTTCTCCCTGCTAATTAGCAGATTGCAGCGTTAAATGATTCAAAAAGTCAGGGCTTATACGTGCGCTGCCGATCATCACTTATTCACGCGGCGAGCGGCGCTTTGTGCGAACATCGGCGCCCGAGGTAAATTAATTTACTCCAATTAGCAGCCGCTGTCAGCGCACATCACCGTCTCCCATCTTCAGGACACGTCTTTAAAAAGTAATGCTCTTATTTTGTCCTCTGGTTTTGTTACATCCGATGTTCGCTGGAGGGAAACGGGGCAAACATAAAGAGACCGCAGGAAGTCACACACTCACACACACTCACACACACACACATTCACACACACACACTCTCAGGGATGTTAGCCAAGCCCGGCTGCCAGCTGAGGTGGGTGGAGGAATCTCTTCCACAGATGTAGGACATGCAGGAGGGAGACAAACACACTGCAGTGATGAAGAAGTGGAAGATTCTGACCCGTGTTCAACGTTCTTAGAAATTCAGAGATATCGATCACGGGCGCTTCACGTCAGCTCTCCTTTCACCCTGAGCCGTCACGCCGCCTCCTCTGCTGCCGCAGTGTGATGGACTGTGAGGTTTCCCGAACACAACGAATCCTTTACATTCATCAACAAATAGCTTCGCAATCTTAAATCAATACGCCAGCGCAGACGTGTTTCCCAGTCCTGTTGCCAGACTTGTTTCTTAGCCCGGGTTTACATTTTAGAAAAACAGCTCGTGTCTGCAGTGAAGCTGTGGACGAACAGACAACTGTCACTGAATCACGGTGAAAAACAGCAGGATTCTGAATGAAGTTCTGCAGTTACACAGAGCACCACACATCATCATGAGTTCTGCAGGTTAACTGTGGATGGACATCAGAGAGGATGATGTCCTCGGAGGGTGGACTCTCTGGGTCTCTGGGCTCAGCTCTGTCAGGATGGCGTTCCACACTGTACTCATGTTTATTACTCACACGGTGAACAGATCAGGTTCTCCTGGTTCCTGCACCAAAATCATTTTATTACTTTGGATTCAGTGTCAGAGTTCATGAAAGCTGAGTGTGACCCCGAACATTAGCATGAAGTCTGGACCCGGAGCGTGATCAGTAACACACACAGACACACACACACACCTCCTCCAGCACTGACTCTCTGCAGACTGAACTCCCGTTGCCAGGCCTGACATCCTGAACAGGAAGCTGTGTCTCAGTTTCTTCGTGCTCAGGTGAAGCTCTCTGTCGGCGGTGGACGTTCTGTGCGTACGGATCCATTGTGACCCGACTGTCAATCATCGTGAGATGATTCAGTTTCTGAGATTAGACGTGTCACGTTGATCTCAGACCGTTTGTCCCACTCAGCACATGTTTGCTGAGATAAAACCTGATTCGCTGCGTGTTTTCAGCTCTGCAGCTCCTTTCACCACCTCTGCTTGTTTCTGTGAGCAGCTCTGTCACAGCTGAGAGCCGTCGCAGCCTGAATGTACTTCCTCTTCTGCTCGGCCGTATTCCATATGCTTCATCATTAAAAAGTGCGGATGCTGTAAGGATTCGTGTTTAAATGTTGAATCGCAGCAGCGCGGCGAGACTCCAGAGACGACAGATGTCGGTGCAGAGACAATTAATTAACAAGCGTCTGAAACCCGGCGGGGACGTCGGGGAGAGTTTGGACGTCATGGTCATGGAGATCTTGTTCTGATCCGGTTCTGATCGAGTGGATCCGCCTGCTGGATTTGGTTTCTGTTACAGCCAAAGCTGTGTTGACTATCTGCTCCATCACATCTGATTTACTGTGTCTGCCCAGACTCTGCTCCTTCTCCGACTCTGAGTCATTTACCTGAATCTGTTTGTCTGACACTAACTGATCAGCTCATGTATTACCAGCAGCAGCAGTACAGTTCTTTACACTGGGCTCCACAGCTGAACTTAGACAGATCCTAACAGATCCCTGTTTGACTGGTAACTGCTCTCCATATCAGCAGCTTCACAGATGAACATGAATTGTTTGATGAATCCTTTTGTTTCATTGGTTAATTTCACATTCAGAAATGCAAATTTACAGGTAAAAGCCGGGCGTCCTGTTTTTCACACGTCAAATGGATGGATGGATGGATTTTTCAGCCCCTGCCTCCCGGCTGCACTCTGTGCTGTCAGTGTGTAAATATGAACGATGCTGACTAACTGAGTAATCAGAGGGAATCACTGGTCCGAGGGCACAGAATAAGTTTGAGCTGCTCCTGAGTGACACGTGGTCAGTGCCTCCACCCAGACTGAGCCTGAACCGTCAGGTCACAGCGTAAGCGGTCACAGCTGGAGGAGGTTTCAGGTCCTGACAGCTGAGGATCCATTTATCAGAGACCACCACAGTCCAGGTGGACCGGCTGAAGAAAGCAGCCGCTCTGCTGCTCAGTAACACTTATTATTTTATCATTATTTAATCCTGCATGACACACACACACACACACACACACACACACACACACACACACACACTCACACACACACCCTGTCAGTATTTTTTTCTTTGAGCCTCTCACTCAGGTCAAACTGGGTCTGACTGGGACCCAGTTTGGAAGAAGTCACAGTTCCACAGGAAACAGACTGATCTGATTCTTCTGAACCAGCTGAAGAAAATTCAACTCAACAACAGACAGATTATTTAGTCGGGTCACATGATAAAGTTCTGGAAGAATTTCCCAAATTCTTCTGTTTTACTATTCCAAAGCATTCTTACTATCACCTGGTCAGGTTACCAGGTGAGGACAGCAAAGCTTCTCTGCTCCGTCTTCATCTGCAGTTTTTTCTACGATCATCGGGGGAGACGTTTGGTCGAAACATTAATTCAGTGTTTGACAGCTCTGCAGTAAATACAAACCAGATCTGTTTCCATTCAGCTGCAGGAAGTGACATCAGCATTTTATCGTCCCAGAGAAGCTTTTTAAAAACGAGAAATGTCTCTTTGTTTTAGAGAATAAATACAGATGTGTCCAGAGGTTGGTGTGTGTGGCTCGGGTATAAACTGCTGCTGGTTTGTGTTCAGACAGCGTTTGTGCTGTCGTGAAGCTGAGATCTGAATCATCTGCTGCCCACATGTTCCTGAGTCCAGCTCCACACTGTCACCTGCTGTAACCAGGCTGAGTTATTACAGTCCCGCCATAAACCACCAACACCCGTGTTCAGCAGCTGGAACAGTGGGTGTCACTGCTAAATCTGATTTTACAGTTACATGTCTGGTAGGTACTGAGGAGAGGAGGCTGCTCCGTGAGTGGAAAACAGACTCAGGATCAGTTTCACTTCAACTTCAGGAGCAGGAAAAAAACACCTGAACACACCTGAACAAGGCGGAGTCTGGTTCCAGTCGTGGTTCGGGGGGGTGGGGGGGGAGTGGTCAGCTGACTGAACATCTGTCTGATGTCCAGACAGATGTTCAGTCCTGTTGATTTTAAACATGCCGGCATAAAACAGAAACTCACATCAACATGTATCAGCTTTAGGACCGACTGCACTGGGATCTGGATCAATTCAAACTCATATGAATGCAGGTGTAAGTGCAGCAGAATGTGAGCCAATCATCAGGCAGCACCTGGAGGTCTTTCAGTGTTTCCTGTCCAGAGAATATAACTGAGCAGTTTAATGACCTCAGTGCTTATAAAATCATTTCTGCTCAACAAAACCAGCCCACATTCAGGCACAGAACAAGATGTGTATGATAAATAAATGCTGAGTGCAGAGGAGCTGTGGGTGGGGATGAACTCTGACCTGGAGCCATGTCAAATTTGGATTTCCTGGCCCCTGTGAGGTGGCAGGAAGTAGTAAATCTTCCCCTCAGAAACCTGTCGCAAGTCCAGTCAACATGTAGCTCACGTGAAGGCCTGAACCTGTGTGTGGTCCAGGCTGAAAACGACAAACTCTGCTGTTCATACTGATCACAAACATCAGATCTGAGTCACATTTCTCAGACTTTGGAAAGCCACAGAAAGTAAACAGGCGGTTTGTTTGGCAGCAGAGTGTCGACTCTCCGGCTGAATATTCATCAGCACCACCTGCCCTCCTGCACAGCGTTTAACAGCAGCTTTAAAGTGTGTGTGTGTGTGTGTTGCCTTGCTGTTAAGAGGATTTTATTTCTTCCTCCTCACACCTCACTGCGACCCTGGCGGTCCGAATCCCTCTGAACCTGCGAGCCGGTGGAGTCGTCCTTCGCCTGCCGTCTTTCATCAGCGACCGCCGCTTCTTTTAGACGGGTCCTCTTCCATCCAGAGAGCCATCTATCAGGATGAAACAAATGAGTCATTATGGCAGCTTACAGTGCGTCCCGGCAAGGCTAATTCTGCCCTCCTCCTGAAACGTGTGGGAGTTTTTAATATTGTGCAGAGAAGAAAAACGTGTCATCCTGGGACCAGTTTGGCTTTTCATCAATCTGCCGTTTCCCTTTTTTTAGGGGGTGTTGTTATGTTTCTCCCTCACGCCCACACTGACTGAGAGGAAACAGCGATACAAAGACTTAGAACAAAGCTTTTTATTGTACTTTAGTTTTTAAAATCAGCTCTTGTTTTGTGGAAATCTCACAGGAAACTTGGACTTCACAGAGGTGGATGTTTTTCCAATAAAAGCTCAGGGAATATTATGAAATCTCTTTGTTATGCTCATCGAAGTTTTGCTCCACTGTCATTTTTTTCTTCTTTCCCCAAATAGGATATCAAAGTTCTGACTTATATTTAAACACAGAAACAGTTTTAAAAAATAGCTCCTAATGACCTGACAATGTACGCTTCAGAAAGCATAGGAAAACACAGGAAATACCTTTAGTGACAGAACCCAAACAGTGTTCAGGTACAGGTGAAGAAATTCAGAAATAATACTGTCAGTGTAACAGAAAGAGAAGAAGCTAAAACCACAGCTAACGTGTTTGCTTCAGCAGCTGAAACATTTTCAGAGCACATTAAAAAACACTGCAGCTAACAGTCCAGCTTAACGTTACGTTAGCTAACGGTCCAGTTTAACAGTGAAAACTGTTTCACGTTAGCTAATGGTTCTGTTTAACAGTAAAATCAGTTCAATCCGTGCTAGCTAACAGTCCAGCTTAACGTTAGCTAACAGGTCAGTAAACAGCAGCTATAGGTTCAGATGTCTGTGTAGAGATGAATCTACAGAGAATTAACTGCAGCGTGTGTGAGATGCAGCTCAGGTTTGACTCGTTTCCTGAACTCAGACATTTCCAACGTTCATCTTCTGTCTCAAACCTTCAGCTGATAAAATCAGGACTCGGCAGTTTAACTACAGACAAGTCGACTGGAGAACGTCAGTGACACAAGGAGGAGGAGGAGGAGGAGGAGACGCTTCACTTCACCTTCCTCTCTCACAGAGAGAGGAGGATTATGGAGTCTTATAAAGAATGACTTCCATCTGGACAAAGAGAGAACTCTGTGTGTGTGTGTGTGTGTTTGGGGATTTCTTTCCCTGTAAAACATCTGGAGAAACAATCTGCTGTAAATAAGCAGCAGTGACTCGCTGCCACCCGATAAATAAAAAGAGAAGGAGAAGCTGCAGTCGCTTTCTGCTGAGTCCAGAAGATACACGCACACACACACACACACACACACACACACGATGTGTTCAGAACACGTGTGTGTGCATGTTAGTCTTTTGATTGACTGAACATCACATTTGGACTTTTTCAGTTTTTGTTGTTCAGGTTACAACAACAACAAAACCTCAGGGCGGTGCAGAGGGAGAGGTGAGGCACGGACACTGCAGGTGAGAGGTGCAGGTGTATCCAGGTGTGGTGAAACACGTTTGTGCGTGTGCACAAATTTGTTAACTCTGCTGCAAGTTCAGTTTAAATGCTCAGGTTAACAGAGTCAGGTTAACTGAAACTTAAGTTAAACAGTAAAATAGTTTGGTTTTCTAAAGGTTCAGTGTAACAGCTGATACAGGAGGTCCCATCATCAGATGAGCTGACGCAGGACACAGGACAGGACACAGGACAGGACACAGGACACATAAATATTTTTGAATCAAACACAGAAAAAGGTTTCAAACATTTTAAAGAATGAACAGAATGAAGCCTGACAGACGCCCTGACATGTTCCACAGAGAAGCTGCTGCTGCAGATTTATATTCTGTTTTATTAAGGAATCACTCCTGTAGCTATTTCATGTTACACACACACACACAAGCATGTGTGTTCATACACTCGAACTCATCACACACTGTAACAGCCTGTAACAAGCACACGTCTGTTTCTGACACACACATTCTTAGGTGTGTGTTAATATCAACAACAACACAAACAACACACACACACACCACAACCCCCCCCCCCCCCCCCCCCCTTCCTCCACCCACCCCTTTTGGCGTGCTCTCCCATAATTCCTCTTGTCCACACCACAAAGAAGCCTGCAGTCCATCAGAGAAAGGAGCGCCGAGCCACCGCCACCATCATGGCAGATTCTGTTTTCCTCGCGGGAGCGTGGAGCCGCCGCTCTGCCTCTGTACCCGAAAACACAGACACGTTTGTGTTGTTGTTGTCGTCGCTGTTGTTGTGTTTGCTTTCCTGCGTTCAGATCGACGCTCTGCACAAACAGCGTGTTGGCTGCTTGGGTTGGCAGAGACGCAGGTTGTTAATTATGTTTTCTGTGCCAAGCATACAATCACACGGTAATTGGAGCTGGAGCAGAGGATTGTGGGAGAGTAGTGAATGATAATGACTGTGTGGTCATCTTCATCATCATCTTCTTCTTCATCATCATCATCTGCATCATCAACAAGAGTATCAGCAGCAGAACTCTGGCTGTGTGACACCTGAGCGTCCGACACCTGAACGTAGGACACCTGAGCGTCCGACACCTGAACGTAGGACACCTGAACGTAGGACACCTGAGCGTCCGACACCTGAACGTAGGACACCTGAACGTAGGACACCTGAGCGTCCGACACCTGAACGTAGGACACCTGAACGTAGGACACCTGAGCGTCCGACACCTGAACGTAGGACACCTGAGCGTCCGACACCTGAACGTAGGACACCTGAACGTAGGACACCTGAGCGTACGACACCTGAACGTCCGACACCTGAGCGTACGACACCTGAGCGTGCGACACCTGAACATACGACACCTGAGCGTCCGACATCTGAGCGTCCGACACCTGAACGTCCGACACCTGAGCGTCCGACACCTGAGCGTGCGACACCTGAGCATCCGACATCTGAGCGTGCGACACCTGAGCGTCCGACACCTGAGCGTACGACTCTCTGCGGCTGCTGTTTTCATCTGTGCAGTGGGAGGTCCTTTGCTTGTGAAGGGGGTCGTGCCAGAGAAGGTGTGAGAGCCACTGCATGAATCCACGATTTGAAGCACAGAGTAACGTACGCCGTGCTCACTGCGAGTCTGGTGTCAGCTGACCGACCCCCTCCTCTCCTCTCCTCTCTAACAAGCTGGATAAACATGGCAGGTGGTGAAACAACATGGACAAAAACTGTGTGGATGAGGAGACTAAATTGTGCTGTTACTTGTGGACGTGTGAACATTTGGTCCTGATGGCGGCGCTACAGTGAGGGTAGAGTTACCAGAGTCCGCTCGCTGAGACGCAGCACCGTGGACGCAGCAGGACTGATGGATGGATGATGTTCTGATCACCTGAACTCTGCTCTGAACGTTTGCTCCTGAAGCATTTTCCACCTTTTAGCGTCTCATTCCCTCTTGTAGGAAACTGATATGTACAGTCTCTCCTGCGGGTCCTGAATGCAGCAGCAGGTCCTCTTCCCATCATCACCTCTGTGCTCCAGCTGTGTCGGGAGTCGCCGGGCTTGTGGCGGTCTGCAGCGGAGGGGTGGGTTACGAGGGTGGTGGCAGATGGCGGGCAGCCCTGGAGGGAACCAAATGGCCACTTGGACTGCCACCCCCGCTGAGAGGTGAGGGGTTTCCTGCACAGAGCAACAGGGGCGAGAATGATGTAGAGGGTGAGACGGGCCTCTCCTCGACATCCATCAGGGCTCAGTGTTAATGAGGAGAGGGAAGAGAAACATGGAGGTGAAAGAAGAGAGGAACAGGTGAGGGAGGGAGGTGAGGCTCAGGGGGAGACGGGGGGGTGAGATATTAGTGATGGTGACAAATACGAAACGGCAGGAGGCAGAGGGAGGGAGGGAGAGAGAGAGGGAGGGAGGGAGGGAAAGGATGATGCAGCAAGTTCAAGTTATTTCTTTAACTACTGTCTGAATTTTACCCACATCAACTGAACCACACACACTCAGAGCGTGCACATGCACGAGACGCTGGGGCAGAGGGCTGCCTGCTGGGGCACCTGGGGAGCTGGGGTGGATCGGTGCCTTGCTCAGGGGCATCCTTAATGTTACTGAACACAGAAACTCAGCAGTGTCCGGGACAATGGAACGACCCTGTGGGTTTATGTTTCAGGGTCAGGGACAAGTCTAAATACTGATCGTCTGTCTGCTGTCACACAGACACTGAGAAGCACAGATGGACAATGTGAAAACCAATAAAGTATTTTATATATTAATGACACATTATGTCAATGATACGTTATTTTCAGTAAAGAAAACTGATGTCTAATGAACGCTGGGAATTTATTTCAAATAAAAACTCCACTTCTGACCAGATGAGACAGAGACGTGGACAGAAAGCATCTAAGATGTGGTTTCCACTGGTTCTTTGTTTGTGCTCAGGATTTTTTTCATCTCTGCATCTTAAGTAAGTTTCAGAGGTTTTACCACTTCCTGTCACTCAGCAGACTGCAGACATTATTTATCTCCCATCTTTAGGTTTCAGGTCTTTCATCAACCATGTTTGGACCTAAAGGCTCAAATCAGATCCAACCTACAAAGACTGTCATGGCAGAAAGACAGGGAGACAGAAAAACGAGTAAAGAGTCTGACAATGAGAGAAAACCTGACACAGAGAACAGAGGAAGGAAAAACAGGAAAAAAAGAGGTGGAGAGGGACATAAAGGAGTGTGGTGTTCCTCAGGGTTCGACGCTGGGCTCCCGTTAGCTTCAGACAAACACAAACTACTGTCCAACTTTAAAACAAAAGCCAAAGAGACAGAAAAGGCTTCCTGTTATCAGACATTACCCTCCTCCGTCCCACCAGGAGCTTCACTCCATCATCTCTCCCATCATGCCTCACCTGACAGAACATTACAGATGCATTATGGGGTCTGAGGGAGGAGGGCGAAGGGACGCAGAGCCTCATGAATAAAAAATGAAACATGAGACGACCAAACGGAGGTCGTCAGGAGACGAGGAGGGTCATCAATATTACATCAGAGCGGCACATGGACTCAGCGTGGAGCAGGAAACTCGTTCACTCGTTTATTCTTCCCTTTGTTTCAGGGACATTTAGCAAAGTTTGACCAAAAAAAAAAAATCAAGTTTCACAGTGAGAAGAGAATTTATCCTCAGCCCACCTCACAGCACTGCCTCTCTCTGATTGGTCAGAAATCCACAGGTGATTCCCCACAAACACGTTTCTGTGCTCAGTGAGCTGTGATGTTCAGCAGTTTGTGGGTTTCCTGAGTTAATGATGAGGAAGTGATCATTGATCTGATCACACACATTGATCCTGATCTCTCAGTTCAACATCCACCTGCAGTGGTTCTGGTTCAGGTTCAGGTCAGAGGAAGATCCTGGTGTGACTCACAAACACCTTCAGCCTTTATCTACGGAGCTTTGACGCACTCACTCATCCATCAGCTGAAAACAAATACGTTCAGGAAACATCATCATGTCTTAATGATAATGACTCTGCTCCGTCTGACAGTCATGATGCAGCCACAGTATACCGTCACACACAGGCCTGCAGTCAGGTCAGTGCTGGTCTGTCCCTCTGAGACCATCAGAGCATCTGCAGTCCTGTGGGACGAGGCGGCGGCGGTGAAGTCGTCACGCTGCAAACAGGATGAGGCTGAGCTCTTTTCACGGCAGCTGAACGTGTCTCGTGTTTGCTGTGTCTGTGATGGAGACGCAGCTTCACAGTGACCAAAGCTTCTGCTCTGATAATTGACTTTGTTGGTAAAGATTAACACAAATCCTCCAGTTGTTGGACACTGACGAGATATGAAGCTGTGAAGGTGACTCTGTTCGCCGCTCGCCGCGGGAAGCAGGACACGCAGGAGGAAGCAGGACACGCAAGAGGAAGCAGGACACGCAGGAAGAAGCAGGACACGCCGATGGGAAGCAGGACACGCAGGAAGAAGCAGGAAACGCAGGAGGAAGCAGGACACGCAGGAGGAAGCAGGACACGCCGATGGGAAGCAGGACACGCAGGAAGAAGCAGGACACGCAGGAGGAAGCAGGACACGCAGGAGGAAGCAGGACACGCCGATGGGAAGCAGGACACGCAGGAAGAAGCAGAACACGCCGATGGGAAGCAGGACACGCAGGAAGAAGCAGGACACGCAGGAAGAAGCAGGACACGCAGGAGGAAGCAGGACACGCCGATGGGAAGCAGGACACGCAGGAAGAAGCAGAACATGCAGGAAGAAGCAGGACATGGAGGAGGAAGCAGGACACGCAGGAGGAAGCAGGACACGCCGGAGGAAGCAGGACACGCAGGAAGAAGCAGGACAAGCAGGAGGAAGCAGGACACGCCGGAGGAAGCAGGACACGCAGGAAGAAGCAGGACACGCAGGAAGAAGCAGGACAAGCAGGAGGAAGCAGGACACGCCGGAGGAAGCAGGACACGCAGGAAGAAGCAGGACACGGAGGAGGAAGCAGGACACGCAGGTCTGTGGAACCATCAAAACCAGACCCTGTTACTGCTTAAGTCCTGCGTCTGCTGCAAAGCTGCTTCCTGGTTTAAGCCTTGTTCATGGCTCCTGCTGGTCAGGGGCCGGGGATGGGCCCCGTGAGCCTCCTTCATGTTAGTAAAGACACGACATGACACATGAAGACTCAGACCATCAGTAACTGATTCACTGGACGGTTTAAACATCATCAAACACAAAGAGAAATAAATGACATGAACACACTGTCGGTCTGAAGCTCAGTGACATTTCCACAGCCGCTGATAAAAGCACAGCAGCGTCTGCCCGACAACCGACGAGTCATCAGGAGC
Organism: Toxotes jaculatrix; assembly: GCF_017976425.1. Lineage (NCBI taxonomy): Eukaryota > Metazoa > Chordata > Actinopteri > Toxotidae > Toxotes > Toxotes jaculatrix. The sequence continues at coordinate 28,424,582 of NC_054403.1, forward strand.
AGATTTACTGTCGTCCAAAGTTTTTACAGTGAGAGATAAAAACACGCTAAGGTCATGTTTTATTTATTTGTTCCATCACCATCATAATTAGCAATTTAAATGACAGTGCTACAGTCACAGGAACTATTACACTGAATCCGTCCGCTGGGAGCCATCAGGCTGCAGATAAACCAGCAGAGGGGTCCAACCTGAGGTCCGCGGCCCCGCAGGAGGTCGTGGACCACCTGAATGTATCACATGGTATGATGTGGTTCTCTGATCACAGCAACAGTTTCTGACGGTGATGGACTGACCTGACACTGAGACCAGCCCCAACACAAAACTGTCAGTCTTCAGTCTCACTGCAACCTGCCACTGGACAGACTGAGACATTTTGTTTTTATTTCTTTATGTGTTTGGTCCAGCGGGGGCTGCAGAGGACCCTGATCTTCATCGTGGTGCGAGTGTCTCCTCAGTCGTCGTCCTCAGGACTGAGGTGCTCTGATTCGGCTTCAGCTCGAGTCGTCGTGTGAAACGTGTCACATAAATATAGATTCACTTCACCGATGAATATTTTACTCTAACTTCATTTGGCTGTACTGTCTTTCAGGAGGACGCAGGAGTGATGAGAGCTGCTCTTCCATTTGAACGACAAAACAAACTGAGCTGAGACAAAACATTCATTTAAACATTGATGCTGCAGCAGATGTATATCCAGGAAAAAGGAGCGGAGGGAAATGGGGCGGAAACCTGAAGGAGGAGCTCGTCAGGTTTGGAAGGACTGCAGTAAGTGCTCGGAGGGACATCGTCCCAACAAAACATCCATACATAATGCAGAGACATCCACTTATCATCTGTGAGTGTGAGTCTGACAGACAGCAGAGACGCTGAAGACACACACTGTCCAGGCCTGTCAAACCTGGACACACACACACACGCACACACACACACACACACACACACACACACACACACACACAGCAGGAAGCTGCTGAGAGCCTCTGATCGCCATGATCAGTATTTTTTTATTGATTAGTCACAGAAACGTCCTGTTTGTGGACATTTTCCAGCATCATGTTGTCTCTGTCTCTGTCAGCCGTCTCTAACTCCTGAACTGTGATGACGAAGTGTGGCTGCCGTCTTAGTCAGATTTTGGTGGATTTTTCCTTTAAAAGCAGCAGAAATGAAGCACCGGACTAAAGCTATGATGATGATGATGATGGTGATGATGATGATGATAACTGCACTTGCAGCAGCAGAGTCTTAATTATCCCCTCAGGACGGCGTGTTGGAGACTCATCAGCTGATTAAAGACACCGACTACTTTTAATCGCTTGATGGACGAGTGTCTGAATCCGTATCAGACGCTTCAGATTGAAGGTTTGTCCCGTCCAGATCCGTCCGTCCCTCCATCCACTCGTCTTTTCACTGTTTTCACTCGAGGGGCTGACTGGACTTTTTCAGGACTTCAGGTTGTTTCTCCATCAGTTGATTAGAGGCTGAAACTGTTCACATAAACTATTTGATAGAAATCAAACACAAATCTGCTCAAGTTTATTTCTCAGCCCGGTGACGACAGCTCCGTCTCTCGACAACCCTTCGTCTGCTAACGCAAAAAAACAGACTCGCGTCTCGTTAGCAAGCAGCTAACGGCTCCGTTTCTGCACGCCATGATGCCGGTTAGCGTCGCCAACATCACGATGAGTTTAACTGACAACAGAAAAGTGCAGGACTGAGATGGTGACCGGATCTTTTCCACCAGCAGCTGGAAGCTTTCCAAAATAAAAAGTACGTTAATCATATTTATACCCACGAAAAATAAACCTGCTTAAACACGTTAATGGAGAAACTGTCTCAGCAAGAAAAGAAAGATTCTACACTTCAGTCGGTAACACGTCGGACACAGGAAGCAGATCAGGCGACTCACAGCAGTAAGCTAACGTAATATTAACATTTCACAAACAAACCAAACCAAAGTTTCACGGCCTTCAGAAAATTATTCAAGTGCAAAACACGAAACACAAATATAAGATTATCTAAAATTCACAAACTCGCACTGAATGTTTCGTTAGCTTAAAAAACTCTCCTCTGTTTTTTATGACAATTTATTTCTTTTACTTTAGAAAGTTTGAGGAATTTAAACACGAAGATCTTCACTTTACATGTGAATCACACTTCAGCAATAAAAACTCACTTCATGTAAAAAGTGTGAATTTCTGCCTCAGATTCTGTTAAATGTCCTCAGCACAGAAACACTCCTGAAACCACTGATCCACAATCAGTTTGCTTCGTTATTTACTGGCAGATGTGTTCAGGCTCAGCAGAGATCAGGCTCAGCAGACACTCAGGTGTTTAAATCCAGGTAATTCTGTGTCATCAGCTCCTCCACATGCTGACAATTAACGAGTCAATTACAGATTAACCTCACGTCAACATGTCACAGTCCACAGAACACGTTTCATCCTTTCCCACAGCTTCACAGACACAGGACAAATAATAAACAGAAATAAACAATAAATCAATAAACACGTGATGGGAAATGACTGAATACGTTTGTTGAAACTGTGACTGATTTTTCAGGACATGAGAAGAATTCGACTCCAGCTGTGACTCATGAAACACGTGTGATTTCTCTGTGTTTTGTTCTGAGACATGTTTCACACACGCTGTTAAAGTCTCGTTTCACAGTTTTTCTTTACTTCACTGACCTTGTTTTTCATCGCGTTTTATCAAATGTATTTAAATTCATTCACTTTTTACCAGCCTTCACCTGCTTTGGCTCAGTTTTAACAGCTGAGTTTTCATGTGTAAAATTCTTCAAACAAAAACTTGACATTGAACAAACTGCAGTAAGTTTCGGTCAGTGAATGCACCGTGGACCCACCTGGTCTGAGGTGGTCTCAGTTCGACGTGTGCTGGTTTTCCCATCGCTCCTCGTCCTCGCTCGGCTGCTCTCAGTCTGTGCACACCCGTGTTCTGTCACAGGTTTTCCACGCTGTTCTCACATGTCTGAATTTACAGGTGATTTACAAAAACACGGCGTGTGGTCGATGCACCAGAGAACCTGTGGAAATGAAGCAGAGAATCATCACAGTTAATATTCTGTATTTTAGATTAACCTGATGACAGTGGCATGAGTGATATCAGCAAAAATTAAAAATCATTTTAACGGTAAATCTTTTGTTTTCTCCTGGTTCCTGTTGCTCACAGTGCAGCAGGTTTATTTCACAGCGTTAAGACAAAATAAAAACACAGACCTGAGTAAATGAAAATAGCGTGAGGGACATGTTAGTGTGGAGCTCTGAGGATCTGAGGCTGGACGACCGAGCGCTCGCACTGACAGTAAAGTCAAATATGAAAATTCAGTCTGACATTAATGCATCACATTCATGTGAACGTGTATCATCAAATGAAAATGTCTCGGTCTGTCGCATCAGTTGCTTTTGGGATTATTTCTCCGAAAGTTAGAACCTGGAGAAAATTCTGAATTAAAGAGAATGATAATAAAATAAATATAATTTAATTTGTTTCCACTGAATTCACTAAATCTGTTTCAGTCTTTTATTTTGTGATTGACATTGATTTAACATCATAACTTTATTTTTATAAACATCTTTTTTTTTACATTAACTGGAAATTCAGTCATTTTTTTTATTCTGCTGCCAAAATTATTTTTTAATTCATATTTATTATTTCATTGAATCCCACTGAAATATTTTATTTTACTGTTTTTTTCTTTTATCCAGTTTTATTTTTTCAATCTTTTCATTAAATTTTTTTTAATTCTATGTGAAGTTCTTTGAGCTGCGTCTCATGTATGAAAAATACTTTACAAATAAAGTTCATTATTAATCCATTTATTGTGTTTATTACATGATTATTTCAGCACATTCGCTCTGTAAAACACACAGAAATAAATCAATTGATTTTATGTTAATGGGCATTTTTACATTAGGAGAATGAACCTGGTTTGTTTAAATACTGTAATTAAACCCAAACTAAGTTTTTTTTTTACCTCTGTTAAAATAAACAAATAAATTTAATCTCTGCTCAAACACAAACAGCTGCTGAGTTTTTATTTTCTGTAAATTCATGTGAATCAGACATGAAATGAACTTCCTGCGATAAATCAGCGGACACAAACTATACAAACAGCCGAACGCGTTTCAGGCTGATTTTATCCTCAAACATCATCAGCTGCAGTTTCTGATCTTTATTCCTACAAACACAAAGCGACTGAAGCAGCGTGAGCAGAGGCAGAGATGAACGTGTGGTCTGTGGCGCCCCCTGCTGTTCATTCAGCTGCTGCTGTTCACTGAGGTTTTATTCCACGACAGAGGAGAAAGATCTGTGGAAATAAAAGCTTTTAATACAGTTAATATTCCGTCTTCATTCATACTTTATGTCTCTGTGACTGGGATTTCTTGTAAATGTCGTCTTATTAGTGTGATGACAGTAAAAGTCTAAACTTGACTCAGTTTATTCATCACATCTGTGTAAAAAAACTTCTACTCTGCACTTCTCATTTATACTTTGCTTTATTTCATTTGATTTCCTTGTTCTACTTTTACTGTAATTCAGCGTCTCTGTTTATCCTGTAGATCATAACGTGCTGTGTCTCTCAGCCTTTAAACATCAGCTGAGGAAGTCCATGAAACAGCACCAAAAGCTCCAGAGCAGAGACTCAGTGGACCCTGTGGTGAGATGGTTTCATCACCAACAATCTTGTCTCTTATTTTAGTTAATTACAGGCAGAAATGCAAATAAATGTATTTGAACAATATTGAACAAAATAACTTTTTATTCATTTATTAATTTATTTCTCTCACTTTTAAAATGTTTTTCTTCTTCATTTCATTTACATCTTTTCTGTTCTGTTTTCTTTCAGCTAAAAATATTGAGATTAGTAAAATGCTGGATCAGTATGGCACGTCAGGGATTTTATTATTAAATGTTATGTGCATAGTAAAAGGGATTTCATCTGATTACATATTACTCTCAGAGTTTCTCTCACTGGTCTCGGCTCCGTCTGGATGTTTGAACCACTCTGTAATTCTTCTGTGTCTTTGAGGATAATAGAGAACAACGCTGGACTGTCCCACTGTATTTCTACAGCGCCACCTGATGGCTGAAGATGACAACATGAGAAATTCAGACAGTTTGCTGTTTCCTAAAGAAATCCTGTAAAATCTAATTTAGAGCAGCTAATAATTAAATATAATTAAATATATGATTCTATAATTACATAACAGATCAAGGCCACTAACAGGAGAGAAAAGAATATTTATGTTATTATGCAATATTCAGTTTATTATTAATTTAATTTGAATACTTATTTTGTGTTATTTTCATTTAATTCAATCTTGTATTATATTTATTTGATTTTTGTTTTTTAAATTTAATTTTATATATATATATATATATATATATATATATATATATATATATATATATATATATATTCTTGTATATAATATCTATCTAATTTAATTCTGTTTCATGTTCATGGGAAGGACAGGAAGACACTGGACAAACTGCTCAGGAGACCAGCTCACACTCACACTCACTCACAGCACTGAGAGGCTGCTTCACCCCAGTGAAGGAGCCATATCACAGGTCCTTCCTTCCTGCTGCCGTCAGACTGTACAACCAGCTGTGCTGAGCAGACCTCACACTCACACACACACCACACACACACCACACACACACACCACACACACACCACACACACACCACACACACCACACACACCACACACACACCACACACCACACACACACACCACACACACTCACACACACACCACACACACCACACACACACACCACACACACCACACACACACACCACACACACCACACACCACACACACCACACACACTCACACACACTCACACACACTCACATATACATATATACATATATATATAAACATGAACATACGGGCAATAAACATTGTCAAACATTGTGAAATATCTACTGTCTCTTCATCTTTGCTGCTGTAACGGGTGTAATTTCCCCCACTGTGACCCAAGGTTCCGGGTGTGCTCCCCCTCTCGCCAGTAGGTGGCGGTAAAGCGCCAAATGTTTATTTACCAACCGTGAGAAAACACAGCCGAAGCAGACGGAGGCTCGGACAGCTAGCTGCTTATTTGTAGCTCGACTTTCTGCATTTTTCTTGGTAAATAAACGTTTGGACTCGTGAGCTGAGCGCCTCTGCTCTCTGTCAGGAGCCTGCGTGTTTATCACCGCTCCGTGTGTGATTTCAGGTAAGGCCGCTGCCGAACTTCTCTCTGTTAGCCATTAGCCGCCAGCTAACTGTTAGCTCGGTTAGCTCATGTCTTAGCCTCAGAAACCAGTCACCAACTCTGCTCCAGTCTGTGCCAATCAACTCATGATTATTTTTATTTCTATTCATCCGTTAAACCAAAGCTTTTCAGCTGTGATATAAAACCGAGATTAACAGAACAATTGGGACATATTTTCTTGTTAAACGATTCAAAGCTTTAAAACTGAGAGACTGAACATAGAAGAGAAACCCTGAAGGCAGGAGCTCACCGTGGATCTGACCCGAACAGCTCGAGTCCAGGATTTAGTCCAAAACATCAGCGTGAAAACTTCTGTTAAAGTCACGGGGCCGTGTGAGTCCCGGGCGGCACGGTGGTGCAGTGGTTAGCGCTGTCGCAGGTTCTCCCTGTGCCCGCGAGGCTTTTCTCCCACAGTCACAAAAGCACGCGCATTAGGTTAATTGGCTGTAGGTGTGTGTCTCTGTCTTTGTGTGTCAGCGCTGCGATTGGCTGGCAGCCGGTGCAGGGTGCACCCCGCCTCTCACCTGCCTCTCACCTGCCTCTCACCTGCAGTCAGCGGGGATAGGCTCCAGCTCCCCGCCAGCCTGACGGATTAAGCGGTATAGAAAACAGATGAATGTAAAATCCCAGTGTGTGAGTGTTTGTGTGCACTGAGCCTCACCGGTCACTGGGCTGTCACCTGTAGCATGAACTCATACATGTTTTACAATAATCAATCAATACAAATATTTTTTTACACAAACAGAATCTTAAATTTAAAAACTGAACACTTCCACTACTTTTCTCTGACTTGCAGCTGCAGGTTGATGCAGTTGTCATTTTGATAAAGTTAGTAAAGTTTTCTCTGACCCTGAAGTTAAATTTAATTTAATGACTTTATTGATCCCTCCAGGGGAAATGACTCTCTGCATTTTACTCACAGCAAGTGAACGAAACACAAGCATGCACATGCACTGGAGAGGCTGAGCCATTTTACTGCTGTTACTGGTTCTGATAAATCTTTCTGAATCAGATCTTTAGAACTGAAGCTCCAGAGCTGAGAAAGGATCATTTTAAATTCACACTGTTTCATGGTGAAGTTCATTAACACTGATAATAAAACAGTTTAATGCAGATACATAGAAAATGTGAAGTTTTATTTTTCCATCATCGTTTCAAACGTTTTACTTTTCACTGGCTGTAGTTTGACTTCACATCGTCTCAGATGCAGAGGTTTGCTGGACGTTCACCTCAGGGTTCTGTCTCTGTGAAACCCACTGAGCCGGTTCTCATGGATCCTGGGCGAGTTGACATGAACGGCCCTGTCCTGAATTCTCTCATATACAGGACTCGGTTCTGAAACTAATAAGATTATTTTAATGTGTAAAAGTAATGAACACGGTTTCACATCAGTCCTCCGGCTGAATGTTTTGAAGACGCCTGTTTCTTTGCTGCTGCTTTTTGGCAGATGTTTAATGAAAGGTCAGATACTTCCTGTCAGGTGTTCCCTAAAAACCTCCGTCATCTTCTTCTTCACCTGTCACAGAGAGTCTCAGAGACCCGAACAGCTTGTCCTCCTCAGCGTTCAGACTTGTGTGATTTCATGTTTCCACCGTCTTCAACTTCCCTGTGTCTCTTTAAGTCAGTGTTTACATCTCCTGTCTTTCCTGACACCTTCTGTCTGCAGGAAACGCCCCGAGCGTTTCTCCACAGTTTCCTCCCATCATGTCTCACAAGCACCCATACAGACAACCACCGTCGGACTCTGACCTCAGACCCGATCCTGGACCTTACAGATCCTCAGACCTCGACCACCCCTCCCCGGACCACGACTTTTACAGGCCACCTCAGGAGTCCTTCTCCTCGCCCTACGCGTCCTCTTCCTCTTCCAGAGGCTCGGCTCCGTGGCCGCAGGACCGCGCTCTCAGCATCCTGAGCAGCCTTGGTCTGGAGCCCGGCGACCTGTCTCTGCTGGCCGAACTGCCTGAGGACGTCCTCACTGTGGAGTCCCTGCCTCATGTCCTCAAACAGATCAAAGGAAAGAGAGGGACCGTCAGACCTTCCCCTCCCAACGCTGCGTGTCCATCCTCCTTCTCCTCCTCTTCCTCACCCTCTTATCCTCCCAGCTCTGCCTGTCGACCTGCCGTCAGCTCCTGCGGCGGAGGCTGGGATCAGCTTCTCAGCCAGTCGGTCCAGTACCCGCTTCACCAGATTCCTCCCAGTCCTCTTCCATCTGAGCAGGTCCAGGACCACTGGGGGAATCCCAGAACCAGTAGTAATGTCGTAGCAGACCCACCATCATCATCATCATCATCCATCTATGTGGTGGACTTCCATCACAGACCAGGACCCTCTGACTATGGTAAGACAGGCAGAGCCTCTGGTCCAGTTTCCTCTCAGGACCGACCTTCTTTCAGGTCTGGGGAACAGAAAAAAAGAACTCATCCTTCCCGTTTCTCTGAGCCCGGATCAGCTGGTTACAGGTCAGTTCCTCCGCCTGACGCTCAGGGGGGACGCCCCAAGTCTGAAACCTCTTCCATCAGGAGGAGCCTGCACACTGCCACCGCCTCGATGCCCTCCAAGAGAGAAGCTCAGGATTTCCACGGGATGTGTCCACAGGTGTTCCCGTACTCGTGCTCTCTGTGTGATATCACTGTGCTGTCAGAGAAGGTGAGTACACCTGTCCTCCTCCTGGATTCTCTCTCTCTCTGCAGAGTGTGGGGGGGGGGGTCCTGTGTTCAGCTGATTATGAGGCTTCCTGCTCAGAGCGTTGGAGTGGAAGCAGGTTTGAGGCTGCAGCTGCAGGGAGAAACAGAACAGGGAGACACATTCATCTCTGCTTCTGGTTTTTGTGTTTCAGGTTTGGATCAAACACATCAACAACACTCAGCATGCGAACGGACAGCTCAGCCTGCTGCAGCAGTAAGTGTGTCGCTGCTGCACTCACAGAACTACATTACATCCATGTGCTGCGGCCCTGTGTGGCTCCACAGGTGAACCCGTTACACGTTCTGTCTCCTGAGCTGAGTGAATGTGACTGAGTGAACGACCTGCTGTCGGAGCTGTGAACCTGTCTGTGGTTAGACACGTCTGGGATGACTGAGTGAATGTGACTGAGTGAACGACCTGCTGTCGGAGCTGTGAACCTGTCTGTGGTTAGACACGTCGGGGATGACTGAGTGAATGTGACTGAGTGAACGACCTGCTGTCGGAGCTGTGAACCTGTCTGTGGTTAGACACGTCGGGGATGACTGAGTGAATGTGACTGAGTGAACGACCTGCTGTCGGAGCTGTGAACCCGTCTCAAACCAACCTGCATACACTGCATCCCCCCGACACATACGGACACAGATGCTGCGATAAATCTGCCTGTCCAGCTGTGTTTCCACATGCTTGGGTGTTTCACTGCACCCTCACATGAGGGGACACAGTCCTGCTTGGTATCAGGACTGACGGTGTCCAGCCTGAGTGTCTGTGCTGCTGTTTGGTTTCAAAACGCCTGTCTCTTCTTCAGGTTTCCGAACTGGGACTGTCGTATGGAGACACTCAGCAGGTCAGTGTACTACACAGCTACAACCGTAACTACAACCAGACCTACAACCAGACCTACAGCCATAATCATCACCACCATCCTCTGATCAGATTTCTGTTTCTCTCTCTTTAATAAACGAGGTGTGAGTCTTTGATAAAACATTCTAAATAAAATCTTATTGTCGTTTAAGGGCTGACAACCAATCAGAGAAGAGGAAGGATGAAGCAAACCCCGCCCAGCCACCACAGTCAGCCAATCAGAGCCAGAGTAAATTCCCCCTCTTGTTGCTTACAGTGCTGTTGACAGCAGTATGATCCTTGTTACAACACTAACATCTGGTTTTTCTGTTTTAATAGAGCCAGAGCAGAATAAACAGAAGAAGGTAAAGAGTGTTGGCTCAGAGTGTTTGACTCCAGTTTGTCTGCTCCTGTATAAACTGCTCTGATGAACATCGTGTGTGTGTTTCCCCTCAGACGTCAGAGAAAGGTAAAGTGGTGTGTGTGAAGTTTCCCGCTCAGTCTGTGGATGAGACGTATCTGAGGAAACTGACCGAACCGTTTGGAAAGATCGTGAAGATCCTCATGTTTCCATCTTTGGTGAGTTAGAACGTTCACACCGTTCCATACAGCGCAGTGCAATCATTGGTTCATACTGTAATCTGTTTACACACACACATCATCTGAACCACGACCTGTTAGTGATAAACTCTGTTCTGGACTCTGCAGGCGTTCGTGGAGCTGGGCTCCGTCGATCAGGCAAAGGACTTGGTGAAGTTCCACGTTAACTATCCTCCAACTGTGAACGGAGAGCAGATGGAGTTCAGCATCTCCAGCACCTTCAGCTTCCTCCAGGTGGGGTTCACCACCATGTCTCAGCCTCAGAGACCTGATCTGAGCACAGCGTCTCAGTCTGATCGCACCAGTCGTCCCACAGAGAGGTTCACTGACACCAGATCAGTCTGTAGAGCAGTGAGCTGCTCACTGTGGACCAAGACGTGGAGCTCTCTGTTGGACGTGGTGGGGACAGGCAGAGAGAATGCATGGAGCAGATAAAATGGTTTCACCGTGCAGCGTGTCTGTTTCTCTGCAGAGTTCTCAGGTGGTGAGCTTCACTCCAGCTCCAACGGGAGAAGACGGCCAATCAGATCTGATCAGCATCATCAAGCGCTTCGGTCCGCCGCTCTACACCCTGTTCCTGCCCTCTGCGGTGAGATCCACCAACCACAGCTCGTACTCACACACGTGGTTAGACTCTGTTTCTGAGAGGAAGTCAGACTTTAAATCAGCTTTGAACAGCAGCAGTGAACGCACGTTAGCATCACAGAAAAGGCTGGGCGTGGTTACAGAAAGATGATTTAATGAGTTTCCCACAATGACGACGTCAAGACCACAGAGGAAGTGACCTCAGTTTAAGATGGAGGAAGTGCAGAGAGAACTGGGCTGTGTTTCTGTTTCAGGCGTCTGTGGAGATGAAAAACGCTGCGGACGCTCAGAAGCTGGTTGATTATTATTCGTCCAACACTCTGAGGATCAACAACGACGTCCTCAAAGTTTCCTTCTCTGGACAATACAAGACTCTCATGTGAGTATGACCCCCCGTCCCCGTCCCCCAGGCCCATCAGCTGATTCACATCCATGGATGATTGATCAATGGTCACGTTGCTCCTGTCTCTGTCCTCCTGCAGGCGGGTGGCGTCAGCCAAGAAGTACGAAGAGGAAATGACTCCGGCCAAGAGGACGAGGAGTCAGAGCCGAGAGGACGAGGACAAGACGGCAGAAACCAAGAGGAGGAAGAGCAGCTGTAAAGACAAGGTGGAGCAGATAGAGGAGGAGGGAGGGAAATCCAGCAGAGAGAGGAGGACCAGGTCCACATCCAGAGATAAATCCATCAGGGAGAGGAGGACCAGGTCCACATCCAGAGATAAATCCATCAGGGAGAGGAGGACCAGGTCCACATCCAGAGATAAATCCATCAGGGAGAGGAGGACCAGGTCCACATCCAGAGATAAATCCATCAGGGAGAGGAGGACCAGGTCCACATCCAGAGATAAATCCATCAGGGAGAGGAGGACCAGGTCCACATCCAGAGATAAATCCATCAGGGAGAGGAGGACCAGGTCCACATCCAGAGATAAATCAAAAACTAAATCCAGCAGAGAGAGGACCAACTTCAGATCCAGATCTAGAGATAAGTCCAGAACAAGGTCTAAGTCCAGATCCAGAGACAAATACAGAGAAAAGTCCAGGTCCACAGATAAATCCAGCAGGAGGTCCTCCAGCCAGAACAGGTCCAGAGAAAAGACAGTGGAACCAGAGAAAGCTGAGAACCCCGGTAAGACAGTGAGACAGTTCAGTCATCATTAGTTTCCAGCCTGTGATGAACTCAGGTACAGTGTTTATGTGAAATCCTGATGAAAGCGTCTGTCCTCAGACTCTGAGTCCAGAACTGATCCTGAACCAGCTCCTGTCCGTGACTCCAGACCTGAAACTACAGAGACTGAACAGAGCGAAGAGGAAGCAGAGTGAGTTTCTCAGGTTTAACTTCAGTCCTACCAAACCTGTTGGTTTACAGTCAGTCCACCTCACAGAAACCTGATCACCTGCAGGTCGTCTGCGGAGGAGAGCGACATCGAGGGGATGGAGGTGATCGGAGAGGATGGTGAGAGTCTGGAGGACGAAGACAAGGAAAGTCTGGATGATGCTGAGGAGGAGGAGGAAGCTTCTGAGGGAAACCACGGTCCAGCAGAGAGGCCTGACTCACCTGGACAAGGTAGAAATAAAAACTGAAGACAGAAAATCCTGATGGAAAACAAGAAGTGAAAAAGACAAACTGCTCAAACCTGTTCGCTGTGTTTTCAGGGGAAGAAAAGGAGGTGAAGGATGGAGAGACTGAAGATCAGGACACACCTGTGATAGAGGAGAGGGAGGAGGACTCAGAGACGGCAGAGACTCAGCAGGACCACGACGAGGTAGAGGAAGAATTTCAGCTCCCAGTTTGTCCAGTTGAAGACTGGGACCAGTGTTTCTGTTCAGTGTGTCCACTGTGCAGTTTGTCCTCAGGTTCTTTAAAGTGATACCGTCTGAACTGAAAACTGTAAGGACATGTTTCATGATAGGAAGTGAGAGGACAGAGATGGACAGGAGTCAAATCAGGCACGTCCACTGTCCTCTGGTTTTAGGGAATAAAGTGTCCTCCATGTTAAACAGAGTGAGTTTAGTTTGTGAAAGTCTGAGCTGTTGTTTAGAAAGATGGAGGTCGAAGCTTCACTCAGTCATCACACTCAGACGTTCACAGCTGTTATGAATCAGTGAGTCAGTCCAGTGACCAGGTCAAACACAGCTTCATGTTTCAGGAACAGGTGGAGCTGGGACACTTTTACATGTGGTCCCTGAACTCAGCAGAGTCTCGTGTCCCGCACCGCTTTGAACCCACTGTCTCTGCTGGTCCTCAGGAGGAACCCAGTTTCCCAGTAGACCTGGAGAACTGCATCACTCTGGATGAACTGGACGAGGACGAGTCTGATGACCAGGGTAGGCTGACGGGGTCTGGGCAGAACCTGAACGTCTCACCCGGTCTTTATGGAGTGACTAACGCTGTTTCCTCTTGTTTTCAGAGATCGGAGCTGAACCTGAGGTGAGCGGCTCTCAGTGTGTCAGTCGCATGTTGTTGTTGTTTGTTGTCAGGGTTGATGTGTTTGTTGTTCTGTTTGCAGTCCACCAGAGTGCTGTACTTCAGAAACCTGCCGCTGCGTTTCTACACCGACACAGAGTTCGTCAGACTGGTCAAAGGTTCTGGGAAGGCGGTGCGGTACCTGCTGATCCGCCAACAGCGAGAGGTCAGAGACTTTTTATTCCTGTTGCTGACACACAAAGTCTCAGACTGAGCTGCGACCTGTGATTCTCACACCGTCAGTTTGTCAGCGTCAGTGGTGTAGGGAGAAACGCTGACTGAAGAACTTCAAATAAACGTTAAAGAGACGGCTTTTTAACTAGAGATTTGGTCTCTGTCTTGTGGTCTCGCGGTCTCGTGGTCCCGTGGTCTCGTGGTCCCAGGATCCAGAATTTCTCTCATCCTCAGTGTTTGTGCGTTTGTGTCTCAGGGTTTCATCGAGATGTCGAGTTCTTCAGAGGCTGTGAGAGCTGTCAGAGATCTGACCTGCACACCTGTCACCTTCCACGGCTGCAAACTCAGCGTCCAGTTCTCCGACAAATACAAGAGACTCACCAACTGGTCTGTCTCCAAACTGTCTCCCCACTGTCCCTGTTCACCCACCAGGTTTTTGTGGTCATTAATTCTGAATGTCCGTGCCTGTAGGTGGGATGTTCAGTCGGACGAGGACGAGGACGAGGAGAAGAGGAGCGAGCGCCGGAGTTGGAGCAGCAGGAGGAGGAGTGAGCGCCGGAGCAGCAGCAGGAGGAGCGAGAGACGGAGCAAATCCAAAACCTCCGATAGAGACGAGAAAGAGTCCTCACAAAAGAGTCCAGACAAAGAGTCGGGATCCAATAAGTCTACAAAGAAAGAGTCAACCAACAAAAGGTCTTCAGGAAACAAATCAGCCTCCAGAAAGACTCTGGAGGAGGAGGAGGACAAAAAGACTCAAGACAAGGATGTCAAAAACACATCAGAGAAGGAATCAGCTGCTAGAGAGACTCCAGAGAAAGAGACAGCCAATGAAAAAACTACAGAAGTATCAGTGTCCATAAAGACTGAAGAGACAGACTCAGCTGCTGAGAAGACCACCGGAAAGGACCTGACCCCAGAGACGAACCCAGAGACCGAGACACCACAGAGGAGAGGGACGCATGAGAAGGACCCAGCGCCTGAAAAACCCCTGAAGACAAAGTCGGAGAGCGACGAGGCTCCAGCCGAGGAGGAGCTGATGGTGAACGACGCCTCCGGAAAAGGAACAGTAGAGATTTGTGAGGAGGAGCGATCAGCTGGACTCACTGTGTCTGAGCTTCACAGAGTCTGGAGTCCAGGTCAGCCAGACTCTGGAGATCCCAAACCACAAACAGAACAGGTGCGTCTGAGGTCAAAGTTCACTGCTGCTCAGTCTTCATCATGTTCTGTTTCATAATGAGCCTGTTAGAAAAACTGTCAGAAACCAGACTGACCAGAGCCCAGAGTGACGTCCTCGTGTCCACGTCCTCGTGTCACGTCGTCCCACCCGCAGTCTGAAACCAATCATTCAATCAAAATCAATAACCAGAGCAGCTGATCTTTTCAGCCGAGGAAAACAAACCTTTGACAATGTGAGAATCACGAACAGCTCGGCACTGATCTGTGATCTGTTTTCAGAAACCCGCTGCTGCAGATCGGCTACAGGAGCTCAGCCTGGAACAGAAGCCAGGACCTGCAGGGGGCGCTGCAGAACCCGAGACACCCACCAAACCTGTTGGTAAGAACATAAACGCACCTGAACCTGAAGATTAACATGATCGCAGGTGAGATTTCACCTGAGGCAGTCAGAAGGAGGAGAGCGTTGGTCTGGTCTCCATCATGACGAACTTCAGCAGTTGTTAATATAAAAGACAAATGACGGTGCCGCCATTTTCAAAGATCACTGTTTCCATGGCAACTGTACATCCACTGTCTGAATCAGTGATCCCATTCTCAGGGAGAAGGTCCAGTTTCAAAATAAAAGCCCCTCAGTAATATACTGTGAGGCCAGATGCAAAAGACGTGTGGTGCCCCCTGGTGGCCGATTTCAAGATCATTTTACAAACATAGGTAAACATAAATATTTACCCACGTCTGTGATGAGTGGACAGACTCATTCATTCATGGCACAGTTTGCATCAGGCTCATTCACGTTTGGACGTGGTGGCGCCCCCTACAGAGCGAGTTCAGAATAGTTTGAAACACACTAGTTTGACACTGTCCCGAAACGTCTTGTGAGTTTTGGAATGATTGGACAAACGATGTCTCATTGGTTGTTTGACCTGTGTTGTGCCACGCCCCCTGTGTTAGTGACAGGTCTGAATGAAACGCTCAGGTAACGGCTCAGGTGTTTGTTTTCTCTCTGCAGGAACGGAGTTTGTTCGGCCAGTCGTCGGTTATTTCTGTAACCTGTGTCAGGTGATCTACGCAGACGAGGACGAAGCCAAACTGCAGCACTGCAGCAGTCTGACCCACTACAGGAAGTACCAGGTGACAGCTGGAGGCCGAACAGCAGCAGGCTCAGGGTCCTCAGGGTCCTCTCAGGGTCCTCTCAGGTCCCTCTCAGGGTCCTCTCAGGTCCTCAGGGTCCTCTCGGGTCCTCTCAGGGTCCTCGGGGCTGCTGTTTGTTCAGGTTTCAGAGTCCTAACATGTTAAACATACACATAATAACATGTAGAAACATGACGGTGCATCATGGTGGGCTCTGTGGAGGTGAACCCGCTCCCTGTGTAGATACGAAGGGCTCGCTCTAAGCTAGCAGTGACACAGTGACTCATGTTTTCATTAGTGTGTGATCACCTGACTGAACGCTGATCAATCAGATGTGTGATCAGAGTTTATTTGGAAATGAGCAGAACGTCAGCCATGTTTGAAAAGTCCTGTTAATCAGCTTTTCATCACGTCGGGTTTAGTTAAGTTCAGGTTGATGAAAACTGAACTGAGCTGTTACAGCGTTTGGTCTGACGCCATCACAGGATCACGAGCTCGCTGATTTAATGTCCGTGATGAGGGATGCACCGATCCACATATTTCCACTTCTGCTGATCTGCTGATACCAGAGCTTTCATATGACTATTCTCATTATTGATCATTTTACATGATGCTGTAATAAATCTCCTCCACAGGCAGTACAAGGTCAGAAAGACAGGAAATCCTGTTAACAGCCAATATTTATTAAATTCAGCAGATACCCAGAAAGGTAACCTTCTCTTAGACTGAAACAGAAATAAAAGCGCTGATTGGTCTGCTCAGCACAGGTTCAGTATACTGACTCTGTAGCAGAAACAAATCAAGGTTTTTCAAATCTCAAACATCCCGAGCGCCGGAAGCTCAGTCACGGTTCATCTTCTTCCTGCTGCACCTGGAAGGGACATCAGTCTGTGAGTGATATGTTGTAGGTGTGTGAATTACCTGGATGACTCACCTGTTATGGTGTCCCGCTTTAGTTTGTCGTTTGTGTGCAAAAGTTAACAGCGCGACCGATGCTAATGCGCTAGCCCGTCAATGGGATTCTCCATATTATGTTAGCATCGAGCTAATCCATCAAGCTGAACTTATTACCACTTGCAGGTCGCGACGGAGCTTCCGCCCCTCGGTACAGCGGCTGTGCAAACATCGCCCGCTCCTGTCTCGCTTTGTTGTGTTTCTGGTGCAGAATATTTCCACACAGCGACACGTCGCGCTGTAAAGTTGGTTAGCCGTGGTGCTGCTCGGTGCTAGCCTGCTAGCTGGCTGCAAACTGTGGAACGGATTTCCCGAACGGGGGCGTGTCTCATTACCCCGCGTCACACTGAGACACGCCTCCGTTCAGGAAATCCATTCCACAGTTCGCAGCCGGCAGGGACTCACCTGTGGAGCCATGTCAGCAGCAGGAATTCTGTCGGTATCGGAACCCATCCCTATCAGTGACTTTGGTGGAGCTCAGCTGATGGAGCCTCGGATCTTATTTTGCCGGGTTGTGTTTGGTGCTCTGCGGCCTCCTGGTCTCTGTCACAGCTGCTTCACATCTGTCCGCTGCTTCCTTTCAACAGGAGAAGACGGGGAGAGATCCGTGGACGAGCTGAGGGTGAACCAACACCAGAGGCTGAAACACTAACCTGTCAGCAGCAGCAGTCAGGTCAGTTTCAGAGACTACATTACCCAGAAGTCCCGAGCAGTGAGGTCAGACTGAGAGCAGAATGTTTTCAGAGCTGATGTCTGTGGGTTTAATGTCCAGCAGATTCAGTGGAAACACAGAACGTCCCACTGAACAAAGCTCTGAGGAAACAGCTTTATTTTATCTTACAACCAAACCATCAGCAACATAAAACATCAGAGGTCAAAGTTCATTCTGAGGATGAAACAGACTCAAAGGACTCTGTGGCACCTGGCGGAAGGACAAGAAATAGTTCCAGCATTTAACTCAGGCTAGGCTAACTGTTAGCTTAGCCTAACTAACCAGAGCAGGGTGAGATCATTTCCCAGAATGTTGAATTATTCCATGGACACAGTGTGTCCGTGTGAAGAGCTGCTGGTGTGTGACTGTCCCTCCTGTCCACCCTGTCCACCCCGTCCTAACACGACACTGTAAAGAGCATTCAGCTGATTAATCTGTTGATTTTAGACCCAAAGATCCTCCGTTAATCAATCGATCAGTCGACTGAAGCTTCTTTGAGCACTGGTTCTTTCCGTCTGCTGTAGAATAAATCCAGCGATGAGTTTGTCAGAAGTGGAAATCTTTCGTAGCTGAGCCTGAGTCACTTCACGAGCAGGAAGCTGCTGATCAAACGTGTCGATCTGATCTTTGGCTTCTGAACTTTCAGAATGATCAAATTATAGAAAACGTTTTTCACTGTGAGTCGACAGATTAATGATGATGTGTGTTTGTTTGCTGCTCAGGGCGAAGACGCACAAACTGTCCTGCGATCACACAGACGTGAAGAGGACGAGCGTCCCACACCAACAGCTCCTCACATGGACAGACCAAACACAGCAGCTTTAACTCTAAACATCTGTTCAGGCCTCAGAACTCAACTTCCTGTCTGACGGCGAAGCCTCATGCTGGCACACGACGTCGTCAAAGTTCACCTGCCGGACAAACGCGTGAGACCTGGAGCCGAACACAGACGTGTTTCCTGTCGAAGCTCGTGGATGATGAGCGTCTCACAGAAAACTCCTCTGCGATGGACGAAGTTCTCACGCCGTCGTCTTCTTCCCCCTCTTCTTCTCTGCTTTGGTTTGTTCCTTCTCCAAATATTTCTGAAACAGGAAACGAGAGATTTACAGGTTTTTCTTTATTTTATTTTATTTTATTTTATTCTATTTTGCCTAAATACATATCTGTACATAAGTTTTACTGTTCTATTTTTTTTATCTTTATTTTTACCTCTCACTTGGTGAGGGACAGTATTTCAGTTTGTCCTGCACATAAAGCAAACTGACAATAAAGATATTTTGAATCTCTATCAGAGGGTGGGGAGAAGCTTCTCCCTGCCTGAGCGTCTGTCAATCACTTATCAAAAATCAATAACTTCCTGTTCCTGTTTTATTTCACGTTGTTCGACACCAACGCGTCTCATTGGCTGCACGCAGTCACAGACGCAGGTGTGAGGGTGATGTGGGCGGGGCTGTCTGTCAGGTGTGATGTCTCACCTGCAGCTTGTCATAATGCGTCTGGCTGCTGCAGTGTGTTTTCTTGGCCGTGTCTTCGTTGGAGTAAAACAGGAAGCAGACCCGACAGTAGTAACCCATCTTCACGTGTTCCACACCTGCACAGAGAAACACGTGACGACCGATGAGCCGTTTCTACGGCGGCAACAAATCTGTGTGACGTCAAAGCTGGAAACAAGCGCTCGTCTGTTCTCACCGATAGGCGTGTCGGGGTCGTAGGGGGGCAGCGGCAGAGACGCCACGCTCGGCTTGTTTTCTGTGGGCGGGGGGGCCTCGGTCTGTCCGTTCTGATTGGTCGACGTCACCATCTGCTCCTCCTGCCCCTGTTTCACCTCCTGCAGCTGAGAGGACAACCCCTCCCTCTGTTTCCAAAAGAAGATATGAAAGATATGTTTTAATCACCCCCACTCACACCCCACCCCCCACTCACCCCTCACCCCCACCCCCCACTCACATCATCACCGCTCCTCTCTGCTGTTTCCTCTCTCTTCTCGTCGGAGCTCTGCATCTCTTCCTCTGTCTTCTCCTCCTTTTTCTCCTCCTCCTCCAGTTTCTCCTCTGGTTTCTTCTCCTCCTCCTCCAGTTTCTCCTCCTCTCCCTCCTTCTCCTCCTTGAATTTCTTAGCCGGAGGTTCTTCGGGGTGTTTGGAGGACTTTGCTGTCGTGCTGCTGTTTTCTCTCTTTGTTGTGCTCGGACACCGATGTCTGAACCAAACAACAAACCAACCAACAAACCAACCAACCAACACACAGTGAATAAGGAGCCACAGAGTTCACAGAGAGTTCACAGCCGTGGAAACAGAACATACACAGGTATGAAACCCACCCGTGTTTGAGCTGCCTGTACTTCCTGCTGACGTAGACTGTCAGGCGTTTCCCGTTGAACTTCGGTGGATCGGCTTTGCAGTGTTCGGCCATTTTCTCTGCGTCCTCTGCTTTTTCCATCTCGATGAAACACTGAGGACAGAGACAGACAGCTTACACCTCTGCAGCAGCATCGTCGGACGTCACTTCAGACCCGGTTCCGTACCTCTCTCTTGATCCGGTTGAGGAAGTACTTCCTGACCCTCCCGAACGGCTCGGCGAGCTTCAGCACAGCCTCGTCAGAGTATTTACTGCTGGGGATCTGACCCACGTACACCACCCTGCTGGAGCCGCACTGAGCAACACACGACACACAGACGGTCTCAGAACGGCGTCACGGAACCAGCTCGCCCGTCAACACGGACTCACTCTGCTGAGACCTGCTGCACGAAATACAACGTAACTTCCTGTTATTAGTCAGGGGGCGCTGAGGTTACCTGGATGGTGGGGTAGGTCATGGAGTGAGTGACCCTGACCGGCCGACCGCACACTGACGCTGAGACGTTCCCGTTGTAAAACTTAGCCATCGCTCGAGCTTCTTCTTCTGTGGCAAACTGAAGGTACGCCTGGTCAGAGAGGACAGAGACAAACGTCTGGTCAGAGAGGACAGACACAAACGTCTGGTCAGAGAGGACAGAGACAAACGCCTGGTCAGAGAGGACAGAGACAAACGTCTGGTCAGAGAGGACAGAGACAAACGTCTGGTCAGAGAGGACAGAGACAAACGTCTGGTCAGAGAGGACAGAGATGAGTTGAGTGAGGATGGTGAACTCGCTCCAGGTGTGTCCTCTGTATTTTACAGAACAGTAACTTTCCAGACTTTGTTGGACAGAGACAGAGACGCTTCACCATGAACCACAGGTCCAGATGCTGAACAGCAGTATGAAGCTCAGCAGCGTCAGGTCCAGCCTACCTCAGGTCTCAGGTCCAGCACCAGGTGTTTGACCACTTTCCCAAACGGTTTGGCGAGTGCGAGCAGCTCGTTGAGGAAGTTGTAGCCTCGTCTGAAACCCACGATGTTCACCACCCTCATTCCCTGAGAGAGCGGGAGCAAACCATCAGACGAGCGCAGCAGGTGAGCGCTTCAGGTTTTTCTCTCTGACTCAGGCTCAGCAGGAAAGCTGAGTCTGATTTTACTGTTTCACCCTGTGAACTGAACTTTGAATCTGATTCTGATTCTTTACTCACTGCATGTGTTTACACCTTTTTCTTATTGACTGACTGACTGATCGATCAATCGATCTGTAGCTGAGTATCAGCTGTGATCACGTTCTCACTCCACATCTTCCATCTGTCAGATTCTCCTCCTCACTGGAACATCTGGATTCATGTGTTTCACTGGTCCATAGAACATCAGATCAGATACTCACCCCTCTCCTGGTGCTGTCTGCGGAGACAAAACAGGATCAGCATGAGCTCAGGATGAACACATGAAACACACACACATTCTCAGAGACCAGCTGATGGAATAAAAACAAACGGCTGTAATCAGGTACCGATGGCGTCAGACTCTCTGAGCTCTTCGTCCTCGTCCTCTGCCAGTTCGTCCAACGTCACAAAGTCCTCCATGTTCTCCAGGAAGTCCCGATCAAACTGACACAACACAGAAATCACAAACATCCATGTTTCTGAGGGTCAAAGTTCAGCGTGACACAAAACTCTGATCTCAACTCCACTTCTGCTTTTCAAGGAAATGCTGCTGAGAACTTGCGTCTCAGACCCTGTCTGTGTCTCAGACCCTGTCTCTGTCTCAGACCCTGTCTCACCACGTCTGAGGGCAGATCTCCCTCCACCGTCTCGGAGCTCTCTCCTGGTTCCGCGCTCGGTTCCTCTTTGTTCTCGTGTTCTTCAGACGAGGCTTCGGTTTCCGTTGGTTCTGTTTGTCCCTCTGGCTCCGCCCACTGCCTGGCCTCACCTCCAGTCTCGCCCCCGTGTCCAGATGTGTCATCAGTGACATCATCACCAGGAACCTGCGAACGTGCCCCTGGTTAATTTTCAGAAATCATTTTGGGTTCATGCCTCAGTGTCTCTGTGGTTCTGTTTGTGTCTTCACCTGCTCCTCCTGAATGTCTCCTGAAGACTCCTCCACTGTCTGCTCAGACTCTACTCTCTCTGGCTCCTCCTCCTTTGTGTCTCCATCAGTTACCTGCTCCTCCACCTGCTCCTCCACCTCCTTCTCCCCTCCATCCTCCCCCTCCATCACCCCGGACACAATCTCCTCCTCCTTCTTCCTCTCCTCCTCTCTGGTCCTGGAGCTGGATGAGGATTTATACGAGGAGGTCCTGGAGTTGGAGGAGGTCCTGGTTCCGGAGCTGGAGGAGGCGTTTGCTCCACTGCTCCTCTGGCTCCGACCGTCTCCAGCAGATCCACCCTGTCGCCGGTTCACACTGAAACAAAGAGAGAAGCGTCACAGTTCGGTTCAGGGGAGCAGATCTCAGGTCTGATTGGCTCGTTGTCCTCAGGTAAATGCTGAGCTTGGACAGACTTTCCTGTGTCTGTTCTGTCCTTTTGCCTCAGGGACTCAGGTGAATAAAGGTGTCTGGCTGTGTGTGGAGTGGGTGGAGCTCTGTACTCACTTGAGCGTTTTGTACTTGGTGCAGATGTTGAGGCGGATCGGTCTTCCTTTAATGGTGAGGGGGTTCACGCTGTAATACTTCACCAGCATCTCTGCGTCCTCGGGGGTTTCCAGCTGGACAAACGCCTGGACACACACACAGATGGTGGACAGATTCAGCGGCCTGTCAGGAGCTCTGATGTTCATGTTGATTAAATCTGACGCAGAAAAAAGTTTACCTGGTCAGTCAGAAAAAGGTGTTTCTCCACGATGCCAAAGCGTCCGGCGATGGTGAGGAGCTCCTTCTTCTTCTCTTCCTCTCTGGGCAGGTTGGAGAAGAAGACCACCTGGCTGTCGTGACCTTTGACCTCCTTGGCAGGTCTGTCCATCACCCTGTGCGACGACCGCTCGTCCTTCTGAGGGTCAAACACAGAAACACGTCAGAGACATTCAGAGCAGCCTGAGCGAGCGTGAGTTTAATCCCTTTCACTCCTGTCACCTCGATGACCATCAGCCTCTTGGACAGGTAGAAGGTGATGGGTTTGCCGTACAGAGACGCCGGATGCTGCTCGTAGTAGTTGACCATGTCCTGAGCCTCCTCGTGGCTGTTCATCTCTAAGAAGGCCTGATGGAGACAGAGACATGTTTCAGACAGAGTGTTTCCAGGTGTGTGTCCCCTGCAGGGAGGTGCCCGGGCTGTGAGGTTAAACCAGGTCGTTTACCTTGTTCTTGAGGACCAGGTGCTCCCTCAGGCAGCCGAACGGCTCGGTGAAGGCGAACAGGGTCTTGTTGCTGAGGGGCTTCCTGTCGTACTTCACCACCACCACTCTGCTTCTCAGCTGAGGACAAACAACACTTCACCTCAGCAACACAAACACTTTCACACTCACACTCACATGTTTCCACTGTAACCAGTGTTTCCACTTTAACCAGAATAACTGGTGCTGGCCACAGTACAACATGTTAATCAGATGAACTGGACTGAAGCTAAGTCATCAGTAACTGTCCACGTCTGGAGGACGGGGACAGAGGAGCTCACACTGACCTTATTCTGGCCCGGCTGGTTCTTCCCTGACAGACCAGGTCCTCCACCTCCTCCTGACACACACACACACACACACAGAACGTTAACATCTCCTGCACTGAACACACACACTGTCACACTCTGCACAGAAATGATGATGATGATGATAAGTGTGTGTGTGTGTGTCTCTGTGTGTCTCTTACCCCAGCTGGAGGACATCCCTCCTGCTGTCTGAGCTGAAGACACAGGGGCAGGTCCCAGCAGTCCTGCAGACAGGTTGGGGGTCTCCAGTAACCCCCCACTGGAACAGAGACACCTCAGTTATCACTCTGATCAGCCAGCGGTGGTGAGTGGGACTCAGCAGAGACACGGCCGAGCCTCCACTGAGAACAGACCTCAGATCAGTTCCAGCTGATTCATCAGCTCATTCACAGAGTTCACTCTCACAGTGTTAAAGCTAACATGATTAGCTGCAGGTTTCCTGTGGTGAAAGTCTAAAGTCTGTCAAAGAAACTGAGTCACACTGTTCTCTGTGGACGTCCAGCTGGACGTTTGACGCATGTCCCCTTCCTGTCTCCTCCCATGTCCTGTCAGCATTTTTCCTTTTATTATCTGCAACTACTTTGTGAATGGATTAAGAATTAATGTTGTATGAGATCTAACATTTACAGAGTCAATCAGTAAGGATAAATCAATAATGAAGGCAGTGGCTAGCTGCAGCCACACGCACACACGCACACGCACGCACACACACACACACACACACACACGCACACACACACGCACACGCACACACGCACACGCACACACAGCAACAGCCAATCACACACTGATCAATACAATGAGACACAAAGCAGGTTCAAAGCCAACACTCCACCACTGTGTGTGTGTGTGTGTGTCTTACCCTCTGCCTGAGGCCATACCAGGGTCCCACTCCGGATACCTGAATACAGTGGAACCAACATTACTCGTGTGGAAAAGTGAGAACGTGTGTGTGATGTTTGTGCGTCAGCGTCCGTCACAGAGACTCACATGTCGAGGAGCAGCCGCCTGTTTCCAGCATGTCGAAGTCCGTTCACGTGCTGGTTCCACTCCTACAGGTGCAAACACAGGATCAACACGCTGACCCCTCCCCCGGCAAACCCACGTTAAAGGAACAGTTCACACAAATATCAAACACTGGGCCTTAAAGTCTGTATGTTCTTCACACAGTTTAAACTCGGGCTGCGTCTCACATTAAACATGATAAAACCTCAGCATTCAAACAAGAGCGAGACAATCGCAGGACAGGAAATAAGAGACATGTCTGTGGTTAGGATAATGACAGCTGGAGCCCATCCAGTAGACGGGTCAGCCCAGTACACCAGGTTTATCTCGGAGAATGGGTCTCAGTGGGTTTCATGTTGCTAAGATTTTTTTTAAAAAGCCAAATCTGATCCAATGAATTCCTTATCGACTGATCAGAAAGACAGATCATCTCATTACCTTTAACTGACAGGACAAACAGTGAGACCCTCGTTACACTGGAACTGTCTGACATCTTCCTGTGTAACTTCCACATAATGTAGAAATGTGTGATAAATAACACTGAAGTGAATATGAAAACATTAGCTAACTGGATGAAGTTCGTCTGAGCATGAACAAGAACTGAACACTGGGTGGGCTTTGGTTTAAAGGCTGGACGATGACTGAAGAGACCCAGATCTGACTGTATCAGGTGTCAGTGTACAGACGGGACCATGAAGATAAGGTACGTGCTGTGCGGTGACATTAAACAAGGACTCGATGCAAACTGGACTTCCAGCCACTGGAAGCGTGAGGGATGATTACCACCTGCCACTGACTGACGTGGACAGAAGACTTGAGCTGAGCTCAGGAATCTGAACAAAAACATTTAAAGTTAGTCCGAGAAGAAAAGAGGAAGGAGGCTGCACCGTACTCACCATGGTGGAATGAACGTCAAAGTCACAAAGAGAGCACACATGGGGGAACATGGGGGGCATGACTCCCAAGAAGTCTTGGACTTTTCCGTTCGACGGGGAGCCCATCCTCCTCTGCATAAAGACGGAGTTGGACGACGGCGGGCCCATGCTGAGCCCACCGTAGGAGTCATGGTGGGAAAGCTCAGAATACGGCCTGTCTCTGCTCCCACCCCCGCCTCCGCTGCTGCTGTAATTTAAGCTGTAGCCCCGGCTGGAGGACGCGTCCTGCAGGGAACCGTACCCAAAGTCTGCAGAGGGCTGGGCCCTGGATGAACCCTGACTCAGAGAAGGACCGCTGATCCTCCCCACATGCAGGTCGTCCCAGTTTTCCCTGCCTCCTCGATACACAGCGTCAGAAGACATGGAGGATGCCATCCGCCGCTCTCCTGCGTCCCCCTTGCGGCTCTTGAGCTGCATGAGGATGCGCGGCAGCGTCTCCACACTGATGTCCTCCTCTGGGATTTCAGCCAGAGCGTCCAGGTCAGATGGCGACAGCCCCAAACTGGCGAACAGTTTCATTGTGCTGCCAAGATTACTGCCCCCGCTGCGCCGGGACATCGGAGAGCTGCTGTCCTGGGCCTCCACGCCGCCACTGCCACCACCCACCCCCACACCTGAGGCCATGCCCCCCATCTGCCGGCTGGATCGCTGTTCATTCATGTTGAAGTTCAAGGTCTCTGCAGCGGCCAGGAGCCCCCGACCCACAGCGAAATGTTTCTGACCGCCGTCTGACTGCGACTTCTGAGACATGACGTCACAAAGTGGAGCTGCTCTCTGGCTTCGATACGCCTCAGCACAGGTGAATCAAGATAAAGAATGAAGCAGGCCACAAAAAAGGCGTAATTTTTTAAGGATTGGAGGAAGTTAATGTCAGTTAATGTCTTGTGCAAAGAGTAAACTTGGTCAAAGTGATGGGGAACTCCTCTTCCTCTCTGGAGAATGTCTTATTTCTGCTGAAACACAATGAGGTAGAGACATTCTTCAAACGCTGCCTCCGCTACGAAAACAGAAGCCAGTGAAGAGGCACTGAGCCACAGAGGCATGTAAATGGAGGAAAATGACTGTGATTCATTAACAGTCATCTGAGTAGATGTAAGTTGTAATTACTGGGACATGAGAGGCATTTAAAGAAGGCTAGGAAAGGAGACAGGAAAGGCTTTAAAGACTCAAAATTCACTGCAGGCAAGGAGGAAGAAAATGAACTGATGTAGACAGTGATGGAAATATCCTCAGTGAAAAAAGAGAAACTCTGGAAATCAGTGACTAATATATTAAACATCTGTATGCATCACTGACAGTCACTTTAATAAAGACGTGAAGGAAGTGAAGAACCTGTGGCCCCATCTCTCCACCTGACTGCACGCTGGTTAACTCTACCTCTCTCACTTTGCACCTCATGTTTTGTTTGTTTTCTTTTTGCACTGATTAAATGTTCACTGCAGCATCACTGAGCCTGAAGAAACAAAATGTCGTCCCTACTGTGTCTGGTAATGGATGGGCTGACAGTGAGCAGGGAGACAATCAGACAAAAATACAACACAAAATTAAACTTCACTGTCACAATCACGTCAACCAAAGTGAGTGGAATACAGTTATTTACCAGGTGCAAGGATTTATTGCCATTTATAGAACATTTCTGTCAGTGTTTCCCGCTTGTGTTTAAAAATAACTCCTAATAAAAAGTTTTACATATTCACTAAACAGAGCCTGGACCAGGATGAGCAGGAGAGAACAGCTGGATAGCCTATTTATCCCAGGTCCGTGTATGAACTTTACAGGATTAACATCAGGGCTCTGAAACAATCGATCTGGAGATTTTCCAGCAGTTGTTGTTGACAATTACAGATTTTCAACATTCTATCACCGACATTTAAGACCTATGTGAAATAAATTTAAGTCTTTTAATGCACTTAAAAGACTTAAAAGAGGGAGAGAATTTGTCTGGACCTACAGATACCCTGAAGGAGTACCCTGAACAACAGACCCTGAGCTGTGTTAGCAGCTAAGCTAACGGCGCTAACTCGCTGATATCACCCCGGAGTTTAAAGCTACTAACGCATTAATTATTCAGAGGCATTTATGAATGACCGTGTGCATCGGGCCCCCTCACTTAAAAAGCAGAAATTATTGTAGTAGTTTTCTGTTCATCTGGAGGCTGAGCTCAACAGCCGAAGCTATTTTTAGCATCTACCGACTGCTGTGAGAAGCATTAGCCTGCGCCTACGCACGAATGCTGTTCGTTAGCTAACGTAATTCATAACTTCACTTTAGGGTTTTCATTTTCTCGTGTGCAGATTGTAATTGAAGCTGTGCATAATTTGTCCATATGTATAATGCCATTTATATGCGCAAATAAAAACACTTACCTTAGTTTTTCTTAATGCGTACCTAGCAGCTAGCTGCACCCGATAGCGTTAAACTGAAGTACTGAACTATCGCGATATTTAGTCTTTGCTCTGACCTGATTTCTGTGGATAAAAATATTTGTATTGTGATAATTATTATTAATATGATTAATATTAGGAAACGCACACAGTTCCGAGCTGCTCCTTTAACGCGTGTTGTTTGTGAGCGAGTTTAACGTACTGTACCGAACTACGGTGCTGCCTTCAGGAACCTTTGGAAGTTTTCCACTCCAGGCTCTGAAGATGTCGCCGCTGTGAAGATTTTGGACGAATAGAAAAGAGTGAACGGAATAAATAAAAAATATTCTATAAATATTCTACGAGCTGACTACTTCATCTACCACTGTGGAGTTCAGAGGTCAAACGAATAAATAAAAGTATTCATTTGCGGGCTGTTATCTAAGGCGTCACAGTTCCCTATTTTCCAACGCTCCGGTCCCTTTGGTTTTAACGGGTCATGTAGTACGTGAAGGCAGCAGAGCGGGTTATCCAATCGTTGGCGATGTAAACAAACAGAGGCAGCGCGGCCATTACACTCGGAGAAGAGTTGGACACGGAGTTCTCCGTTTGATTCTTCTGCCGTCGAAGAAATCAGTTTGTCAGGTACGACCAGTCAGTTAAACGCACCGTTTAACTTGTTCACATTACGGTGATGTCGCTAAACGTTAGTGATACCGTTTCTCTGTCGGTGTAACTCGTCCTTTTCTCTCTGTTGACTGAAAATGGCAGAGTCAGCGACCGTCATTAGCTGCTTGCTATTGTCTGTCAGACCGCGGCCATCACAGCCTCCCGGGCGCCGACATAACGGACGGATCCGCGCGGGATCTGACCATTAAATGCCTCTTTTGTGCCTCGTGCAGGTTCGTACGCCGGACCGCAGCGATCGAGGCCGCCCGTCCCTCCGTCCGTCCGCCCTCTGTCTGTGGGAGAGGAGTGAAATGAAAGACCCGAGTCTCAGCAACGTCTCAGCCCCAAACATGACGATCAGCAACGAGGTGATCCTGAGCAGCCAGTTCGGCTCCGAGGACGACCCGTTCGCCGAGTACATGTGGATGGAGAACGAAGAGGAGTTCAACAGGCAGGTGAGGCCCAGAGCCCACAGCGCACCTGACGTACAGGTGAAAGCTCCAGTTAAAGGGACAACGCACCACGACGCCGTGTGGCGTTGTTCGTCTGTGAACTCGGTGTCAACAAACATAAAAACCGGAATTTTAAAATGGAGTTTGGTGTGTTCTGTGGATGAGATGGGACTTTATGGATCCCACAGCGGGGAAATGTACCTGTTAGGCGGCTCACAGGAAAACAGGAGAAAGAGCAGTAAACAAGAAGTGCATATGCAATCAGAGCAACTAAACTTAGAATATTAAAATATAAAATGTTAGGATAAAAATCCAAAACAGTAAAAACTGGCAGCATACATATTTACACAACGATGGAGGAGTGATGAAAAAGATTCAGTGAGAAAATATGGCACCGTCTGGCCACAGACAGGGAACAGGCAGAGGGGATGAAGGACCGCTCCTCCTCCTCCTCCTCCTCCTACACTGTGGATGCCTCACTCTGCTGCTGAGGCAGCTGCTCGGCTCCTCCAGCCTGGTGAGGGTGGGGGGAGAGAGGTGTCGTCCATACCCACCTCCTCCACAGTGTCCGGCAGGCAGCCCAGGACAGAGCTGTCCCTCCTGACCAGCTTGTTCAGTCTCTTCCTGTCCCGGTCCCCAGCAGACCACAGCATAATGGACAGCGGAGGCCTGCACACTCCAAGGTTAAAGGGAAGTTACTCTCAGAAAGAGCATTATTTCATTTGACGAGTAAAGTCACAGAAACGTACATTTAAAATAAAAAAGAAGAAAAGAAGTGAGTCCAGGGCTGTCTCTGGACTGTGTCATCTTATTTTCTTTCCATACATGTATTATGACTTTTTTACCACCTCAGTGTCTCATTGTCCTTACTGATAATTAAACGAGGACAGTGTTGAAATGGTCCAGTCCACAGTCATGTGACGTTTGTCTCCATGGGGGAGGATTATTTGTATTTTTCTATCTGGCCCGGGCCCGACCCACTTTTCTCCTCTGCAGACGCCGACCCGGCGCCTGAGTGTCAGAGCTCAGAGCAGCTGTGAGACGTTTCCCTCCGTGTGAGGTTGTTTTTAAATGTCTGCCTTCCAGCTGTGAGTCAGAGGACGGCACTGAAACCCAGTAAAACCAGCAGGATGGTTGTGTGTGGAGCAGCTCCAGTACTATACCATCATCACCATCATCATCATCATCATCATCATCACTTCAGTGTGCCGGTCCAAACACTCAGATTTAAACAGAGATCCTCATCATTAAACACTGAGCCACTGAAATAAATCAGGTTCCACCTCTGAACACGACCTGCTGTCTGCTGCTCCCCAAAAATGTGTTAACATGTTACCACAGCACACGCTAACATTAACATGTTACCACAGCACACGCTAACATTAACATGTTACCACAGCACACGCTAACGTTAACATGTTACCACAGCACACGCTAACAATAACATGTTACCACAGCACACGCTAACGTTAACATGTTACCACAGCACACGCTAACAATAACATGTTACCACAGCACACGCTAACGTTAACATGTTACCACAGCACACACTAACAATAACATGTTACCACAGCACACGCTAACGTTAACATGTTACCACAGCACACGCTAACAATAACATGTTACCACAGCACACGCTAACATTAACATGTTACCACAGCACACGCTAACGTTACAATCACAGTGATGTCTTCAGTCCTGTTCATGTGACCCACATGCCGTGTGTGTGTGCGTGCGTGTGTGTGTGCGTGCGTGCGTGTGTGCGTGCGTGCGTGCATGCGTGTGTGTGTTCAGGTGGAGGAGGAGCTGTGGGAGGAGGAGTTTATCGAGCGTTGTTTCCAGGAGATGTTGGAGGAAGAGGAGCAGTGGGAGTGGTTCATCCCGTCCAGAGACCTCCCCTCTCAGACTGTCAGTCAGCTGCAGGAGCAGATCAGTCTGCTGGTCCTGGACGCAGACGTCCACGCAGACGCAGACTTCGACGTGGTGGTGAGTTCGCTCCTCCGTGACTCGGCCGTATCCGTGTTCCAGGCTCAGGCCGATTTAATCAGTGTTTTCATCATAGCTGTGATTCATCAGACGTTTGTATCTGTGGAGGAAGCAGCTCAGCGCGAGCTGTTCTCAGAACCACGTCTGTTTCTGGATCAGTATCAGTGCGACCGTGTGCAGCGTGAGCCGCCCGACGTCCTGTCGTCCGTCCATTGGCTGAGCTGTCGTCATGCTGCCCTCTGATTGGCTCAGCAGCTTCTCGAGCTTTGATCAGACGCTCACGT
The DNA here is from genome assembly GCF_017976425.1 of Toxotes jaculatrix. Taxonomy (NCBI): domain Eukaryota; kingdom Metazoa; phylum Chordata; class Actinopteri; family Toxotidae; genus Toxotes; species Toxotes jaculatrix. Next base: position 28,455,866 of record NC_054403.1, read on the forward strand.
GGCAGGAAGTAGTTCTAAAAATGCAGCAAATACACATAAAAATCCTCAGACAGCTTCACTGTTCATACACAACATGGCAGCCGACTCCTTCCTGCACTGTGTCAGAACACGCCACCGTCTCCACACGCAAACTCTGCTGATCGATTTCTGATCAAACTCACGAGCGAGGCAGCAGGTCAGTGAGAGAGATGAAGAGTCAGAGCAACGCGGACAGGTATTAGTCAGAGCAGGTGAGCGCGCGGCGATTTTCTACAGCTCAGCTCTGAGTTTAACACGAACCTACCACGGGTCAGAGAGGGAAAAACAAGTCAGGCGTGTTCAGGCGTGTTCAGGCGTGTTCCTGTTTAAATGACGTCTGACAGTGACTGGTGTCGCTCTTCCATCATTCTCTTCTTCTTCTCTCCAGGTGAACAGCAGTCTGAACCCCAACGCCAAGGAGTTCACTCCGGGCATCCAGAAACATGTCATGTGACCCCACCGGGCGCCTCCCCCCACTCCAGCCCGCACTGTGACATCATCACCAAGATGTCTGCCGTATTTTTCAGTCGCCACTCGACCTTCAGCCTGACGTGTTGCCAAAGTTCTGCTCTCACCTCGCATGTGTTCAGACCCAGAGTCCTGTTACTGCAGTCCTCCACCTGTCTGTCCTCCACCTCTCCTGTCCTCCGCCTCTCTGTCCTCCACCTGTCTGTCCTCCGCCTCTCTGTCCTCCACCTCTCTGTCCTCCGCCTGTCTGTCTGTGGTAACTCTGAATGTAAGTTAGTTGAGAGGACTGTTTGTTTGTTTGTTTGTGTTGATCAGAACAAACTGCTCTCTGTTCCAGTCACTTCCTGTTTCACATTCTCAGCTTTTGTTTTGCACTTTGATTTGATAAAAGCTAAAAACAAACAGCATCTCGTCCTGTTAAAGCACTTCTCAGCTCGTGGTTTGGTTTTACTGTTAGAGTCTGATCCAGTTTAAATCCAGTTTAAATCCAGTTTAGATCCAGTTTAAATCCAGTTTAAACCTGGCTCCGTTGGTTTTTAGTTTCCCTGCTTTTCTTGGTCTTTTCCCAGCATCCTTTGTGTTTTCCTGTCCCTGCTGATCCACATTAACTGATGTTTGTGTTGAGTTTTTCTAAATGCACAGAAAGTACTGTATAAAAAGTCATATAAAGAAAAACGTTGTAAAAAAAATCTATTTTTTCTTAAAGTACTTGAAAATAAATGTTTATGGAGAAAAGTCTGTCCTCGTTACTCTGCACCTCTGTCTGTCTCTGACTGTCTGTCTGTCTGTCTGTCTCTGACTGTCTGTCTGTCTCTGTCTCTGACTGTCTCTGACTGTCTGTCTGTCTTTCTGTCTCTGTCTGTCCATCAACCCCTCGGTTCTCTGTTCACTCAGGTGTTTTCTTCGTCAGCTGATGCTTCTGTCTGTAAAATGTCTCTGGACAGAAACATCCAGTCACTGTGACAGAAAGAGGACAAGTCCTCAGATCAGAGACACATCACAGCACAGACACCTTGGACTCAGAGGAGTGATCAGTGCCGGTGTTGTCCAGCAGAGGGCGCAGTGGACCCTGTCTTCAGTCAGAGTCCAGTTCCTCTCACAGGTTGTCCCTCTTCTCTGCCACCTTTGTCCAAAGGGACTGACAATAAGAACATTTGACTTCCCCCTTTAACTGAACACGTCCACTGTCCAGCACCTGGACCAACCCGTGGACACATGGACACCTGGACCTGAGCTGGTTTCTCCAGTGACGTGTTTATCATGTATCTGAGACAGTCATGTTTCAGCCTGTTCTCCCTGTCTCTGTGAGACAGAACAGCATCTCAGAGACAAAGGAGGAGATCCCACATTAAAGTCTCTGACTGACTGACTGACTGAGGGACAGACGGACTGACTGTTGGACTGTTGGACTTCACTAAATGAACCAGCAGGAGGCAGCAGAGTCTGAGGAGGACTGGGCTCCGGTCCAGAGCTGCAGGCTGAGCAGCGTCTCAGAGGAAGTTCCTCCAGTTCGTCCTCACTGTCTCTGTTCTGTGTCTCTGTGTGTTGGACACACAAAGGCAGCAGCCATAGATCAACTGCTGTCCTCCTTTGTAGTCCACCATGTCAGATACAGACCAGGACCGCAGCCATGCATGTAGATGTGTGTGTGTGTGTGTGTGTGTGTGTGTGTGTGTGTGTGTGTGTGTGTGTGTGTGTGTGTGTGTGAGGGGGCGTGGCCTCAGGGTGCAGGTCATGCATTCTTCCAGAGAGCTGATTGGAGGAGGAAGCTGTCAGGGAATGTGCAGCAGCTACAGATGTCTGCAAAGAGCCACGGGGTCATGAACCCTGTGTCAGTGTCAGGACCCCCCCCCCCCCCCCCCTCCCTCTGCATATCATCGTCTCCACCTTCAGCATCATCATCATCATCATCGTCATGAGGATCAGAGTGTGAGCAGGGAGACACAGGCTCATTGTTCTGAGAGAAGAACAGGACGAGTGTCTGTCCAACCAACGGCTTCGTACGCTGTCATCTGTTCTGCTCCTCCTCCTCCTCCACCTCCTCCTCTTCCTCCTCCTTCACGTCCTCCTCCTCCTTCACGTCCTCCTCCTCCTTCACCTCCTCCTCCTTCACCTCCTCCTCTTCCTCCTCCTTCACCTCCTCCTTCACCTCCTCCTCCTGCCTCCTTGAACTCTGTGCAACAGCTCTGCATCTGTACATCTGTGTGTGTGTGTGTCCAGTCCACAGGTTCCTCACTGGGCTTGGATCTGTGGTGGAGGCCGTCACACGCAGTGTTTTTATTTTGTTTGTTTGTTTGTTTGTTTCTTTGTTTGTGTTTGTGTTTGTGTGTGTGTGTGTGTGTGTGTGTGTGCACCTTTTTTTGTCCGTTTTCATTTTCCTTCCTTCTTCAGCTGTTTGCTGTAGCCTGTTGTGCAGAGGAGCAGTTTGGTTTGTGTTGTTGTTGTTTCACACACATACACACAGTCACTGTGACACACACACTTCCTTTGTGTTGCAGTGTGTGTGTGTCACAGCCTGGTTTGTGTTTCTGCTTCAGGCTGAAACTGATTTTCTTCAGAAACTTTTTCTCTTGATTTATTTTCTGTTTTCTCTGTTGAAGGAGAAACTCAGCACACACAAAAACAAGAAGCACAAATACCCTCAGATACCCCCCCCCCCCACCCCCAACACCCCCCACCCACCCCCAACACACCCCCACAGCTTTCACATGCTAACGAAGCAGACATATGGAGAGGAGGTCTCTCTGCCGCGGCCCTCCTAAAGATTCAGATTGTATGACAAATCACGTCCAGGGCTGCTCAGCCTCCTCTGTCCTCCGCCCCCACCACCCTCCACCACACCCCGGACAACAGCTTCATTAGGCTGAAAGAAGAGAGTTTTTGCAGCTTTGTCGAGTCAAGACTCACAGCTCCTTCTCTCCTCCTCAATTACTCCTTTGTTGGAGCGAATTCAAGTTATTGCTCTCCAAACCATATGGCTCTCTCTCTCTCTCTCTCTCTGGTCTGTCTGAGTGTAACCAAACCTCGCTCGCCCCCTCAGACATGTCTGACTCTCTTACTGCTCCTGTTTTCCAGAAAATAGTTGGAACGAGTGGATTTCAGTCGGAAACAGGCTGAAATAAGTTTGTGTTCCTGGAAACTTCGACCTGATGAATTAACAGCAGGTTGTAAAATGTTAATTCTCACCAGGGCAAAATTAAACAGGCAGAATTTTGAAGGGAGTCTGGTGTTGGCTCTGTTTATCGCTGATCTCTAATTCAAACTAAACGTCCATGTGAAGTGAGAGTTCAGCTTTTTGAGGTGTTTCTTCACCTGTTTCCGTGCTCACCTGTCTCTGTGCGTCACACTGCAGCTCCGAGCCACCGTGGACGTGACAGTGCCGGACGTTAGCACCACGGTTTGTCGTTGGAGCAGCTGATCACAGCTCACGATGCAGAGGTCTGCTCAGACCGAGCTGAACCGTGAATCAGGATCTCTGGCAGATTTTCCTCCATCAGAACAGAACGATGTCACCACAGTGACGGACTCACTCCAGTCCACGTCCCAGTCTGACCAGTTTACACAGTGTGTGAGAAGCTTTGGCTTCATCTGTTTGTCTTACACCTTCTGCACAACAGCACAAAAGCGATGCATTGTGGGTATTTGACCAAATAATGCCACTGGTGAAAACAGTGAGAGAAGCATTGAAATGCAGTTTGTGGCCTTTTTAAAAACCACGACCTGGTTCCTTCCGGACGTGAGCCCTGAAAAGTGAACGTCTTTGTTTGAAAGGTGGAGGCGGCTGAAGAGGCTGAAGAGCGATGCTTCGGTAAACAGCTCGTCCTCCTTCATCACGTCTCCGTACACAGACACGAAGCCTGGTCAAATACAGTTCATTGTCCCGTCTGTCTGCGGTTATGAATATCTTCCCCTCCGCTCACAGCCGTCTTGTTGTTCAGGAAGGTTTTAATGTAATGGAACGCTGCCGTGAATCAGCCGCCTGAATGCTGCCGTCGCCATCGCCGCGCGGCCTCAACCCTCCGGCCTCCACCTCCATCAATCTACTGTTGCATTCTGGGAGCAGCAGCTTCCCATTCACTTGTCTGCGGCTGTTTGCTCAGGGTTATAATTTACCTCTGGTTTACCCTGCGTTAGCAGCCACAAAGGGAACAGTTTGGACGGGGGGTTTATCTGCGGGCCGCCGGCGTCATGGCAACGCCACGACCAGAAAACATGGCACCTGAAACGACTCGGCCTTGAGCATCTCGGAGCCATGAGCCCCTTCGATCATCATTTTAAACCTCAGCACCACCTTAAAGTTCGGCTCTGGTTAAGGTGGAATGACGCACACTGTCTGTGGCTCTCAGCTCTGAGTCTGTCGGAGATCGAAATCTTTCCGCTTCTCAGATGTAAAGATTCCAGCTGTTCTCTAACTTCACTCAGGGGTTAAGGTCTGTTCAGATGAAAGGTCCGGCTCTGACTGCTGCTGTGGGCTGGACGTGTGGACGTGTGGACGTGTGGACGTGTGCGTCTGCAGCTGTGCAGGTTGTTGGAAGTCGACACACAAACACAGCAGCTCAATAAACTCAGCTCTTACATGAAGGGAAGGGACGTCAGGCTCGGGGGGTTTGTCCCGGTCCTGGTGCAGACGGTCTCGTCCCGTCTCCGTCAGATTCCTGCGTTTATGAGCAAAGTGATTCCGTTGCTGTTTTACAGGATTTAAACTCGTGTTAATCAGAGTCTGAGCAGATTAGACTTTTTCTCTCCTTCAGCTCAATCACTTGTTTTTGTTTCCTCTTTTTCCTTGAGAGTCCTCCAGTTTCTTTTTCTTCTTTTTGAGGGTGGAGGTGGCGATGGCGGGGGGCTCGGGGCGGGGGTCAGGGGGGTCTTTGGTTCGTTTCATTCTGTGTCATTTTCTCACGTGTTTCACTTCATTGAAATTCAATCACATCTCGTGTCGCTGGGACTTAATCCTGTCAGAGCTTCACCCCGGACAGACCTCTCACTCGCCTTCTTTTCTTCCTCCTCTCCTTCTTTCTTCTCCTGTTTTTCTTCCAGCCCTCTGTCTCTGCTGCTCTGAGCTCACGGCTTCATTCACACTAAAGTCACTCTGTTTCAAAAATCCCCAAAGTCTCAACAACACAAACACTAAACAAAGAGCACAGAACAAAACTCACTTTCACTCGCATTGTTCTCTTTCATCTAAACTCAGTGTTCTACAGAGAACGCACTACACGGCCAAAAGTATGGGGACACATGAACATTCCAGCCACAGTGTTCTGAGACAAACGAGTGATGTAAAAACTGCACTTTAGTGAATGGGATTTGGTGGAAACATGCTCATCAAGTGTCCTTAAAACGCAGGTTTAATGTAAAGACCCTGGTCTGGACAGATGTCTTTTCTGTTTGCGTCCACACAACGTTTCCTCTGATAAATCACATGTTCAGGTTTGTGTTAGAAACTCAGGCAGCTCCCACTCCTGTCCCTCCCCAGGACACAACCACAGGCACAGGCCAGTTCATGGGGACCTGAGGAGCGTCTCAGGAGCCTCATACTGACCCGGCTCGGGTGCTGGCCTCCGTCCCGCTGAGGAGGAGAAACCAAACCAGGAGAAACAGACCCAGACAGTCTGTCCACATACTTTTGTCCATATAATGTAAATCTAAATGCCACCCATGTGTCCGTCAGCTCTCAGCCAATAAAATCACAGCTGTAAACCGTCTCCATCCACTTTAACTGCAGCCTCACAAGCTGTTTGATCACTTTGAAGTGACGGAGGCTGTAAAATAAAACCTGCCTCCACCTTCTTCTTCTTCTTCTTCTTCTGTTTCTGCTGCAGTTTGTCCGAGCAGCTCCTGAGTTTCAGAAACCAGTTTCAGTTCTCTGCTGGTTTGGAGGAACAATGAACTTTTCCTCTCAGATTCTTGGTTCTGACCTTCTCCTGGTTCCTGTAAAGACTGAGGGACACTGTAAAGACCGGGATCCTGTGCTCTATGGTCTGCAGCGAAGAGCTGGGACCTGTAGCGCCTCCTGGAGGATGTAATCCGGTTCAGAGTCATCTTAATTTGATGACACAAAGATTTTTTTAGATTTGATCTCACAGTTTCTGAAGATGTCTCCTCTTCTTCTCTTCTGTCTCTTTCCTTGTCTCGTGTTTCTTCTTCTTTCCTTCCTTCCTTCTTCCTTTCTTTCTCTCACTGACCCAAAACAATTAAATCCTCTGAAGACTCAGTGAACAAGGACAAAACTGTCTCACTTCACCTTTTCCTCTCTTTCCCTCCTCCATTCATTCTTTCCTGCTTGTCTTTCTATTTTATCTTTCCTTTCATCTGTTCTTTATTCCTTCCTTCCTTCCTTCCTTTCATTCTGTGGGTGAGAGCACAAACCCTTGAAGCAGAGACTCGCAGTGTGAGATGCAGTATGATTGTGGAGGAACTCATCGTTTCACTTCTGTTTCACTTCAGTCCAAACGTAGAAAACTGGCCGTGAGTGTTTTTACACCGTGCTTTATCCTCTTTGCTTCGAATGGGATTTCGGATTTGCAGACTTGTTGCTGGGGCCTCACAGAGGCTTGTGCCGGCCCTGCAGCCGGGGCACACATGATTTGTGTGCAGCCTGGGTTTGGTTTTGTTCCTGCTGAGGCCCATTTGAATAAGAATGGTGCCAATAGAGTGGCTGAGGCAGAAAGAAAGCAGCACAAAAGGCCAGAGGAGCTGAATTTGGACGAAGGACAAATCAGGAGAGGAGTGAAAAGAAGTGCAGGGCGGACGTCCACAATGGAACAATTCACCTTATAATCGCTTTGATATATTATACATGCCTGAAGACTCTAAACATTGTGTAATTATTTATAAATGACTGCCCCCCCCCTCCCGCAGCAGAAAGACTCTGCAGGTCTCTGCTGAGCTGCAAACTGAATAAATGCAGTAATTAATGGGAAATGGTATGCCTGTCTCATAAAGATGTCTTTAAAAAACACTTAAAGAAAACTGTCCCAGCTCACACTGGACTGTCCAGCGCTGCCTGAAGAGACGAAAAGACAAACAAAAAGCCTGAGCTGAACTCGTTCACGAAGACGCCGAGGATCCGGCTCAGGTTTAAGGCTTTTCCTGGACCTGGTCTGAAACTGATCTTCACCAGTTCACGTCTTCTTTACAGATTCAGATTCAGAGAACTTCATTTGTCCCAGGGGACAATCTCAGGCACATTGAGCAGCATGAGGTGGAAAACAAGACATTTTGCAGAAACGTGTCAGTGTCCCTCAGTGTCCCTCAGTGCCCCCCCCCCCCCCCCCCTCCCCGGGTTTTAACTTCACAGATTTCAGCTCTGTTTGTTTGTTTGTTGGATTTGTTCATGTTGTCCATGCAGCTCAGAGACAGAGCCGAGGACATGAGCGTCCTCAGGGTCGGGCTGAGCTCCTGCCTCTCACTGCAGATGGTCTGAGAGCCGGAGTTTAAGAAGGAAGCTGTGATGATCAGAGCTGGTCAAACGGCCCTTCAGGTGAGTTACCTGCACACCTGAGCCGTGCCGCTGCGCGTGCTGCAGGACGCGGACTCAACACGTTCCTTTGTGTTTTCTGTTCCTGCTCGTGTCTCTCTCTGTGTTTGTGGTGTTAACGGAGGATAGATAGATGGATGGATGGATGGATGTGTGGATGAATGGATGGAGGGATGGGTGAATTCTCCGGAGCGTGTCTCCGCCCGGCGGGGGGGCGGGGTCCCACTGACTCTTCTTTCTCCATTCTTCTCTTCTTTATGTTTTTGGTTTTAACTCTGAAAGTGGGTTTGGTCTTTTCTGTCTCACAGGGAGGGAGGGGGGAGGAGGAGGGTGAGGAGGTGCGGGTTCGTGCGTGTCATTCGCGTGGCCGGCCGCCGGCTCTGATTGGCTGGCCGTGATTACCGGCACGCTTCCCTGTGCCGGGCGAGCAAACACCGCGGGCGTCATTATGTTAATGAGCAGCTCCCGCGGCACGGGGCAGACCTGCCGCAGCATTCATCCTCCTCATCCTGCACTCTGATGCCAGGGGTGGGGGGGGGGGGGCGGGGGGGGTACAGGAGCAGGGGGCCGGTCATTGTCCCTGCGCAGTATATAAGCGGGCTGAGGCCGGTCGTGTGCCAGGCTCACCGGCTCGCACGAGCTGATCCAGAGCAAAGAGACGCAAAGAGGCGCGTGCCGATCCTCCTGAACCACAACACCCGCTCCTGTTGGGTCCGCGCGCAGAAAACTTCACCTGACTTCGGGTAAGTCCAGCGCGCGTGACTCCGCTCTGCAGCACCCTCCGCCTCAGACTGCACGCGCAGCCGCAGGTCCTAACCCGCCGCTCTCCTCTCTCCTCAGGCAAACCGCATCCTGCGCTCCGGTATGGACTCCGTGTACTCCGACATCGACAGCAACAGCTGCGACTTCTTCCCGCACACCGACGACGAGGACTCCCGCAGCAGCCTGCGCTCCGCCTCCCCGGAGCCCGAGCAGCAGCTGCA
>NC_054403.1:28469811-28487311 GCF_017976425.1 Toxotes jaculatrix
AGGAAATGTTTAATTCTAATTTCTATAGGAACCAAGTCAAACCACAGATGAACGAAACGTTTTCTTCTTCTTCTTCGAGAGCTGGTCGTCCTCGCTCCTGATGTCAGATCTGCTCTCTCGTTTCTCTGTCACTGATATTTATCGTCATAGTTTTGTTTTGATAAAGTTTTTTCCTCCCAACATTAATAATCCTCATATCAACACGACCAGTCGCCTTTCAGACCTGTGACTGCTCAGAAAACTTCATGTTCACTCATCAAACATGTTGACATGTCACTGTCACGCCTCTCGTCTCTTGGTGTGAGAGAGACCCGACCTGAGACATGGTCCACAGAGGGACCCGACCTGAGACATGGACCACGGCAGCACTGAGCGACCAGCGTCACTCAGATGGACCGTGAGTGATCAGGAGAGTCGGCGGAGGTGGTGGCGGTGACGGAGGCAGAGGCGGTGATGGAGGCGGAGGCAGTGGCGGTGACGGAGGCTGAAGCAGCAGAGAGTGGGAGGTGAAAGCAGCCAGGACGCTTCAGCGGCCACGTGAAGAAGACTGACAACAGAACGAGAGGAAGAAGAAGAGTTTTCCTTTTGTTCTGTGTGTTTCTGCTCTGACGGAGAGCTTTTGGAAAACGACAGGACTTCACTTCCACTTGGTTTCTCTTGACTTCCTCCATTCAGACAGCCTCCACCCTGAGGCCGCTCCACCCTCCATCCACTCACCTTTCCTCTTCAACTGCAATCACAGCAGCATTTAAATCACTTTCTCTGCTCATCCTGATTCACATCGTCTCGTTCTTATCATCGTCACAGTCGGAGCAGAAAAACAGAAATGAATGTGTCATGAAACTGTGAGACACACGAGTGAATCCGTCAATCAAACACGGAAACACACACAGGAACACACACACACACACACAGGAACACACACACACACACACACACAGGAACACACACACACAGGAACACACACACAGGAACACACACACAGGAACACACACACACACACACACACACACAGGAACACACACACACACACACAGGAACACACACACACAGGAACACACACACAGGAACACACACACAGGAACACACACACACACACACACAGGAACACACACACAGGAACACACACACAGGAACACACACACAGGAACACACACACACACACACAGGAAGCTGATGGATGATCAGGGGCCGCGAGTCTGCTCCATCAGCTGAGTCTGAAACCTGTCGCACCATCACAGACACACACCTGGGAAAACACAGCTGACACTCAGGAGAAACCACGGACATCTCCACGCTTCGACCCAGAGTCCACTGCAGGGGGACGGAAGGAAAGAGGAAACCAGGGGGAAGGAAAGGAAGGAAGGTAGGAAAGTTTAAAAGGGGAGGAGAAGAGGAGTGTTGGCCTGAGGCAGCCTCTCAGTGACTGACCTCCCACAATGACAAGGTATCGTGTCTTCATTTGTAATGGAAAGACACACACACACACACACTCACACACACAAACACACACACACAGCTGGTCATGTAACAATAAAAACCTTTTGATTTTCCAAATGTTGATGATGATGATGATGATGAAGCAGTAGTAAACAGTATCTGCTGCTGGAGGTTAGGAGCCTCACAGCTCCAGGTCCAGGTCCAAGTCCAGGGTCCAGGTTCCAGGGTCCAGGGTCCAGGGTCCAGGTTCCAGGTCCAGGGTCCGGGTCCAGGGTCCAGGTTCCAGGTCCAGGGTCCAGGTCCAGGGTCCAAGTCCAGGGTCCAGGTCCAGGGTCCAGGTCCGGGTCCAGGGTCCAGGTCCGGGTCCAGGTTCCAGGTCCAGGGTCCAGGTCCAGGGTCCAGGTCCGGGTCCAGGGTCCAGGTCCAGGTCCAGGGTCCAGGGTCCAGGGTCCAGGGTCCGGGTCCAGGTTCCAGGTCCAGGGTCCAGGGTCCAGGTCCAGGGTCCAGGTCCGGGTCCAGGGTCCAGGTCCAGTCCAGGGTCCAGGCTTTCCTGCATGTGTCACAGCTTCAGTCTGACCCTGAACCAGGATCAGTGCTGTGGACTCAGAGCGGGGTTCTTCCCCTCAGGCTGCAGGGTTCCTGAGGCCTGATGCTGATCTGGATCCTCATCACACACACTCTCATGTCGACTCCTCACTGCTGTTTATGCTGAGGGTCAGAGGTCAACGGGCCGACAGGTAGAAGAGGACGATGAAGGACTCTCACAGAGTGAAGAGGGCATTAATGAGAGGAGCTGAGGGGGAGGGGCTGACACCCTCTGCCACCTCCAGCACACACACACACACACTGCTCCGGGGCATCCGGGGGGGGGCGGTGCTCAGAGGCCCACAGAGGCAGAACAGAGTCACAGGAAAGTGTTAATCAGCATGATCACACATGTGCACACACACGCACAAACACACACACACACACACACATTTCTAAAAACAGTTCCAGCACCTGAGAACTTCAGGTTCACAGGTGGACCCTGTGGTGTCCTCACTGGTCGTCTGTCTCTGTCCTCAGGTACGACCCGAGCGTACCGGCGGCAGGTGTACCAACCTTTGTTGGCATAGTAACAGTAGTAAAGACAGGGTTGAAGTTGTGGACCGGTCGAGGTAGAAAGAGGACTTTTGGTTTGACACAGGAACGGAGGTCGCCTGTGTGGAAGTCCGTCCTCTTCCTGTCGCTCCGCGTCACTTCCTGCTTTGGTTACCGCAGCGACGCACCAGCGCCTCACGCTCTGGATTTACTGTTCGTACCAACACGTTAAATTACACCACGTTTTCAGTCTGAGTAAACTGCTGCCACAGCTGGACCCTGCCGGACGTTCACATCTGGATCTGACTCAGATGATTTCGCTCTCACACTTTAAACATTTACAGCAAATACAAAAGCATTTACACTGAATTAGAAATGAATCGTCAGACTCACTCCAGGTGTTTCCTGTCCTTCACCAGGTGTTTCCTGTCCTTCACCAGGTGTGTTTCCTGTCCTTCATCAGGTGTTTCCTGTCCTTCATCAGGTGTTTCCTGTCCTTCACCAGGTGTTTCCTGTCCTTCATCAGGTGTTTCCTGTCCTTCACCAGGTGTTTCCTGTCCTTCACCAGGTGTTTCCTGTCCTTCATCAGGTGTTTCCTGTCCTTCACCAGGTGTTTCCTGTCCTTCATCAGGTGTTTCCTGTCCTTCACCAGGTGTTTCCTGTCCTTCATCAGGTGTTTCCTGTCCTTCATCAGGTGTTTCCTTCAGCTGGTCACGACAGGAACGTCGGTGATGTCAGATCCTGGATTCATGACGTTCCATCTGGAACTGAAGCAGGAACATGAATAGTTTCATTTTTTACAGTTGTGTGTGATAAAATAAATGTTTTATTTTTTTTATCAGCGTCTCATCACACATTTACCTGCAGTGATCCTCAGGTGTGGGGGGTCAGGAAAGAGCCCCCCCCCCCCCCCCCCCCCCCCCTCAGATAGAGATCAGGAAACTGAGCCTCTGAGCTGCTGCTGCTGCAGTTCAGGTAAACAGATGGGAGTTTCTGCCCTGCTCTACAAGATAACCTCTGACTCCCCCTCCTGCCCCCTCCTCCCACCCCCTTGTGCCACTGATTGCACCTGTAACCCCCCCTCACCCTCTCCTCACCCCAGGGCAGAGTAGGGTTTCATCCTGTTCACCCTCAGCAGACCTCTGTTACTCACTAATTGGTTCATTCATCCCTGCAGCTTGGACAGGAGGACAGTTCAGACTCAGAGGACACTGTCCACAGTCACTGTCCTCGCCGCCGAGAGACAGACTTCTCCGGCAGAACTGCTTGTTCCACTGATCGATCATCTGATTGGCTGATTAATGATCTGCATCATCATCATCATCATCTTTACAGCCTGTTACTGCAGAGCCACATGAGTGTGTGTGTGTGTGGGGGGGGGGGGTTGTCTTTGGGGCGAGGGGGGGGGGGGGGGGGGGGTTGTCTTTGGGGCGGGGGGGGGGGTGGGGCAGCAGTTATGAGGTCTTAATCAGGGCTGCAGAGGTTAGCCCCCCTCCTTGTCTTCCACAATTACCATGAAATTCTTAATGTCCACATGACTCGCCACAGCCCGAGTCATCCAGAGGGCGAGGGGGCTCCTGGCTGTGCACCCCCACTCCATCCACCCCCCCAACTCCACCTCCAATCCTCATCCACCCATTTCATCTTCCCCCGCCCCCACCCCTGCTGCCACAGAGAGTTTTAGGGTTCAGCTCAGCCCGTCGTGTCCCGGCTGAACCTCTGACCTCCGACGCTCCAAAAAGACTGAAGCAATTTCCAGAGCAATAAACGGTTTCTACGGTAACCAGGGCCGACCCTTTGACAATGCGACTCCCACGGAGGCGAATGTGGGACAGAGTGGGACAGTTTGGAGCGGACAGGTTTTCCAAATGTCAAGAAAAGGAAAGGATTTTTAAAACACACCAACAGTTTGATCAAATCCATGAGGATCTGGACTCGAGTGAGACACCAGCGTGTGCTGGGTCCGTCCACCTCCTCAGACATCTCAGCCGGTCTCGTCCCGGTCTCGTCCTGAGCTCCAGCTAAATAATGAGCTCCTTCTATTTTCCGACCCGAATAATAATAAAGCTTTCAGAGCGATTTCTCTTTTAGCTCCTGGAAAGAAACCTTCAAATTCACCATGAAGAAAAGTATAAATCAGACTTTAAGTCGGGCCGGCCTCAGCCGCCGGGCCACAATGGCGGCGAGGAGGGCGAGGACGAGGGGAGCGCCATAATGTAAAATAGTTAAAAGCTTATTAGAAGCGCTGAAAGGCAGAGTGATTTCCACTTTGTTTCGGAACACCCTGAGCTCATCCTTTCAAGTGATTGTGAAGGGGGCAATTCAAATCTCTTTGGGCCCATATGAATGAAGGCCCCTCTTAAAGCTCCTTTATAAGCCGGCAAATTCCCCACAGGCGTATGCCCTTTAGCTCCATTACTGATTTACCCGGAGCATTCATCTGCAGCCTTCTGCTGCCATTGTTCTGCAGCAGCCACCCCTGCACCTGACAACACCAGCTCCGAGCGCAGCCCGACACTCGAGCGACGCCGGAAAACTTTTCTCTGGGTTTCTTTATACAACAAAACAAAATGCAGCACGAGTTTGAGCGTGAAGCTGCAGAGCTGTGAGGCAGAGAGAGGAGGAGAGAGGAGGAGAGGAGGAGAGAGGAGGAGAGAGGAGAGAGCAGGAGAGAGGAGGAGAGAGGAGGAGAGAGCAGGAGAGAGGAGAGAGCAGGAGAGAGGAGGAGAGAGGAGGAGAGAGGAGAGAGGAGGAGAGAGCAGGAGAGAGGAGGAGAGAGGAGGAGAGAGGAGGAGAGAGGAGAGAGGAGGAGAGAGCAGGAGAGAGGAGAGAGCAGGAGAGAGCAGGAGAGAGGAGAGAGCAGGAGAGAGGAGGAGAGAGGAGGAGAGAGGAGAGAGCAGGAGAGAGGAGGAGAGAGGAGGAGCAGGAGAGAGGAGAGAGCAGGAGAGAGGAGGAGAGAGGAGGAGAGAGCAGGAGAGAGGAGAGAGCAGGAGAGAGGAGGAGAGAGGAGGAGAGAGGAGGAGAGAGCAGGAGAGAGGAGAGAGCAGGAGAGAGCAGGAGAGAGGAGGAGAGAGGAGGAGCAGGAGAGAGGAGAGAGCAGGAGAGAGGAGGAGAGAGGAGGAGAGAGCAGGAGAGAGGAGAGAGCAGGAGAGAGGAGGAGAGAGGAGGAGAGAGCAGGAGAGAGGAGAGAGCAGGAGCAGGAGAGAGGAGGAGAGAGGAGGAGAGAGGAGGAGCAGGAGAGAGGAGGAGAGAGGAGGAGAGAGGAGGAGAGAGGAGAGAGGAGGAGAGAGCAGGAGAGAGGAGAGAGCAGGAGAGAGGAGAGAGCAGGAGAGAGCAGGAGAGAGGAGAGAGCAGGAGAGAGGAGGAGAGAGGAGGAGAGAGGAGAGAGCAGGAGAGAGGAGGAGAGAGGAGGAGCAGGAGAGAGGAGAGAGCAGGAGAGAGGAGGAGAGAGGAGGAGAGAGCAGGAGAGAGGAGAGAGCAGGAGAGAGGAGGAGAGAGGAGGAGCAGGAGAGAGGAGAGAGCAGGAGAGAGGAGGAGAGAGGAGGAGAGAGCAGGAGAGAGGAGAGAGCAGGAGAGAGGAGGAGAGAGGAGGAGAGAGGAGAGAGAGCAGGAGAGAGGAGAGAGCAGGAGAGAGCAGGAGAGAGGAGGAGAGAGGAGGAGCAGGAGAGAGGAGAGAGCAGGAGAGAGGAGGAGAGAGGAGGAGAGAGCAGGAGAGAGGAGAGAGCAGGAGAGAGGAGGAGAGAGGAGGAGAGAGCAGGAGAGAGGAGAGAGCAGGAGCAGGAGAGAGGAGGAGAGAGGAGGAGAGAGGAGGAGCAGGAGAGAGGAGGAGAGAGGAGGAGAGAGGAGAGAGCAGGAGCAGGAGAGAGGAGGAGAGAGCAGGAGAGAGGAGGAGCAGGATCACAGTGATTGATTCCAGTGGGGGGGGGGGGGTTGGCGGTGGGGGGGGGGGGGGGTGCTGTTAAACATGGAGGGGCTGAATGAGGCGGGTCCCTGGATAGAAAAGGTGGAGGCCTGATCCCCTCTCTCTTTTCTTTCTTTTCCTTTCTTTCTCTTTTCCTTTATTTTCTCCCTCTAACCCCCTCCCACCCCTCCCACCCCCCCCCCACCCCCCCCTCCTCTACCCTCCCATTCAGATAAAGGGGTGAAAAAAATTCAAGTGGGCCTATTGGTGCTGTACTTAGATTAATTAGGCTCTCCTTCAGAGCCCATTCAGGCCGTCTCTCAAACGGGGGTCCCTCTCTCTCTGTGTGGAAAGTTTTCAGATCCATTTGCATTTGTTTGTGTGGTGCTGCGGTGAGGCGGAGGACAGGCCACACAAAGGCAGAGCAGCCAAAATATTCTTTTAATGGCTTTTTCACTGCTTTACGCTGTTTTCTTTTCCCTCCTTTCACCGCTAACAGCTCTCCACCGCAGCAGAGGACGCAGAGAGACGAGTCCAGAGGACGAGGGGACGAGGAGACAAGAGGCTGCAGGTCTGAAATCAGATCCCATGTTCACAAAGACACAAGGGTTTGTGAGTGTGTGTGAGTGTGTGAGTGTGTGAGTGAGTGAATGCCTCTGCATGTGCACTCATGCATTAACAGCTTTTCAGCAGCTCTGAATGTGATGAAATGTTTGACTCTGTGTTAAAATTTCTCAAAAAAAATAAAAACCCTCAGCAGCTCCTCCTGTCTCTGTCTCTGTCTCTGTCTCAGTCCCAAACACCAGGTGGACAAAGTCCAGCAGGAGCCTGATCACAGGGACAAACCCTGAGGAGCATCTGTCACCAAACAGAAACCAGAGTCTGTCAGAGCTCCCTGCACCGCTCCTGCTCCTCAGAGGCTGAACCCTGATCACTGTCTCTGCAGCTCACGTGCACACTGTCAAAGCACAGAGCGCACGTGACACGACAGCAGATTCAGCTGGCTGCAGATTAGAGGCCGGGGGAGGGGGGGTGTGTGTGTTGGATCATCAGCTTCTACAAACTGGTGTCGAGCTCCACACAAACACAACAGTTTGAAACCACGCACCATCAGCACGACAACAAAACAAATAACTAACAAATAAATAAAAACAACACAAACAGAAAGAAGAAACAGATGTTGTCCAGATGTTTTCTGACTTTAAAGTAACAGGTCGTGTTCTTCAGTCAGCGTCAGGTAAATAAGGACACCTGTCCTCCATATTGATCACAGACACTAATGCTCATGTTTTCACACACACACACACACACACACACACACACACACACACACACACACACACACACACACACACACACACACAGGTGTGTTAAAAGCAGGTACAGCAGGAAACATCCATCACTTCACGTAGCTGCTCTGAGGTCAGTTTATCTTATTTACAATGAGATAAAACTGTGCAGCACCTGCTGGAACCTGCATCAGTCAGCAGCTGCTGACAGCTCCCTGTGTGTGTGTGTGTGTGTGTGAGTGTGTGTGTGAGAGTGTGTGTGTGTGTGTGTGTGTGTGAGAGTGTGTGTGTGTGTTCGAACTGTTACTTTCCTGTAACTCTGAACCTTTGTACTTCATCTAAACTGATTTCACAATAAGAGCGTTCCCATTTTCACTGTGCACAAAAAGCCTGAGACTGAACGTTCCTCACATCAAACTGACAGAACCACCAGGTTCCACCATGTTCTCCACCATGTTCTCCACCATGTTCTCTCTGAGTCACTCAGCAGCAGAGGAAACACTTCACTCTTTAGATTTGTCTTATATTTGATTAAAGATGTGAGGCGATAAACACAGAACAGCTGAAACTTCAGATTCAATCAGACATCACAGACCAGTACAGACCAGCACAGACCAGCACAGACCAGCACAGACCATCACAGACCATCACAGACCAGCACAGACCAGTACAGACCAGCACAGACCATCACAGACCAGTACAGACCATCACAGACCATCACAGACCAGCACAGACCAGCACAGACCAGTACAGACCAGTACAGACCATCACAGACCAGTACAGACCAGCACAGACCATCACAGACCAGCACAGACCAGTACAGACCATCACAGACCAGCACAGACCAGCACAGACCAGTAAGGGCCATTACAGACCATCACAGACCATCACAGACCAACACAGACCATCACAGACCAGCACAGACCAGTAAGGGCCATTACAGACCATCACAGACCAGCACAGACCAGCACAGACCATCACAGACCAGCACAGACCAGCACAGACCATCACGGACCAGCAAAGACCAGCACGAACCATTACAGACCAGCACGGACCATTACAGACCAGCACAGACCAGCACAGACCAGCACAGACCAGCACAGACCACCTGAGGGGGGTCATACACATCCCGACACCAGTATCAGTTCTGGGTTTGCGACGCCAGCGCGTAGAGAACGACACAGCGTGTTCACACAGTGAACACAGAGCAGCACATCGACAGGAAGTGATGTCAGACACAGATGACCCTGAACCCATGTAGGTTTACACCTGTCCAGGTGTGACCATCTACGGTGACTTTACGGTCAGAGCCAAACAGAGAAGCCGATGAGCTTCAGTGTCTGTGGCGCGATGAAGCTGATCCGTCCTGTGACGAGCTCTGAAACAGGAAGTCGGGATCTGACTGACCTCTGACCCCCGCGATCACAAGCTGCACTTTAAACTCAGTGTTCATCCAGGCAGTAAACTGTATGTGCTTCTACAACAAAAGGCCCTCCGGCCCTCCCCTCCCCCTCACCCCTCCTCCCCTATCCACCCCTCCCTGCTGAGGTCAGAGGTCAACTCAACAACTGGCCGCGGTCACGCCTCTGTGACCTGCAGCTCCTGCCGTGAGTATCATCTTTCCCTGTGAGTCTGAGCTGAAGTCTCAGTAACAGGATGAAGATTAAACCAAACTCTGCTCGCTGTCGTGAGGTTTTCGAACGACTTCACCTTCACGTTCATCAGAACGCGTCCGATGGCCTCAGCACCTCGTCCCTAGCCCGTCCCGTGTCTCTGCTCTCATCTGGAGGACAAACTGTCTGAAACACAAGCTGAAATCACTGCATTGATTCAGAGACACCTGACACCTGACGCCTTCTGCTGCTGCTGCTGGACTGAGACACGATGACGTTCGTCCTCAGCAGAAGAACCGAACCCACTGAGGATCAGAGCTAATGTGAAATTCTTCGTGTCTTCACACGTAGAGCGAACAGACGCGTGTGCGTGTTCTCTGACTTTAATCTGTAACTGCGGGGAGTCTGCAGGTGGACAGGATGTGATGTCTACACCCGGATAGGACTGAGTCCAGGACAGTCCTCCAGCTCCTCCCCAGCATCCACGGATGTTCCCGGGACAGAGGACGCGGCCTCTGATTTGTCTGGATGTGCAGGTTGTGGTGCTTTCATGTTTCAGACACTTCAGGACCACAGGTGAGGCTCAGGCTGAAAACCGACCCGCTGATCTGGAGCCTGGTGTCGGCGCTCGCCTCTGAGGCTCAGCGTGCTCAGTCTGCTGCAGCCAAACTGATCCCAGATCAGATCTGACCTCACCTCTGACACCTGGCTCATCTGCTGCCTGCAGTCCAACAGAGAGGGGGGGTCTGGGTGATGGTGGGGGGTCGTCTCATCCCTCTGAACATACAGATAAGTGATGGGTGGATCTTGAGGGGGGGTGACATGAGGCCAACAGGGGGCTGAAGTGTGCCGCCTGGCAGCCAAAAGGCTGATCCTGAATGGGCAGGCAGGAGCTCTGGCAAAGCTCCTTGGAAAATCCCATTAGGTCCCCCACCCAAAAAACCACGAAAAGGGCACTTGTTGCCTCGACTGAGCCCCCCACCACCCGTCCACCCCCTCCGCCCCCGGCTACATCTCTGTCTCTTTGTCCACCGTGTCTTTTTCTAAGATTTTATCACATTAGTTCCACTGGGAGCTGGAAATCGGCTGTAATTGCGAGTTCTTTGGGGGTCGGGGGGGTCGGGGGGGGGGGTCTTGTCTTTGATCTGTGATTTGCCTTTTCTCTGCCTGTGACTGTACAGGAACAGCTGGTCGGGTTCACGTCTGAATTAACACTCGGTTAATCTTACAGCTCGGATCTGAGATGCTCCAGAGCGACTCACCAGGACCGGACCGGTCCAGACCACGAGGCTGGCTCAGGCTCAGCCTCAGCCTCAGCCTCAGCCTCAGGCTCAGGCTCAGGCTCAGCTTCAGGCTCAGCCTCAGGCTCAGATCAGATCCTTATGTCCGTCAGCCTGAGTGAACTTATCTCCTCACAGCTAGTCCTTTCATCAGAAACTAGCTGACGGACGGAGAACCCGTGACGTTCTCCAGCAGGGATCCCTCCCTCCCTGCCTGAGGTTTACACACTGACAGGTGACTGACAGGTGAGCTGAATTCTACCTGACGACCTGTGACTCTGCGGTCAGTGATTAGTTGAGGTGCTGACCTTCATGACAGCAGCAGAAACGTCCACTCTCTCTTTCCAATCATTGTGGGGTGGAATGAATATTTCTTCCACTTGTCAGGCTGCTGTGACCTTTGACCTCTGACCTGTACACTGCAGCGGTGGCCTCAGGTTCAGGATCCCAGTGTTTGTGTGGTAAAGTCTAAGACGTAACGATCAGGACGCGTCTCTGTGGACGCACAGTAAGGGAGAAAATAAAAAGCGAACCCCGTCTCACTGTGCTGGGTGAAACTCTGAGGACAGTCCTCAGAGTTTCACCCAGCACAGTGAGACGGGGTGAAACTCTGAGGACTGTCCTCAGAGTTTCACCCCGTCTCACTGTGCTGGGTGAAACTCTGAGGACAGTCCTCAGAGTTTCACCCCGTCTCACTGTGCTCGGTGAAACTCTGAGGACTGTCCTCTGCTCACAGCCTGAACTGTTGAACCTTTTTGTTTCCAACAATAAGAATAAATCAGAGCCGCAGACGGGCTGAGCTTTTTGTTGCTACGAAGAGACGTCTCCAAACTCTGTGGGACATGGACCATAAAATGTCCCTGTGGCCTATGAAAGCACAGCGTTCCTGATGATGCACCACACAAACACACACTCTGACACGTCACGCCGTTCTCTGCAGCAGCGCCTGAAAAACTCTGATCGGATTTCACATGTCCACACAGCAGCTGCAGCTCTGACCCACTTCCTGTCTCAGTCATCACTTCCTCTGAGCTCAGTAGGTCTCGGCTGTGGACACACTGCGTCCATGTTAATGTCAGTGTTTGAAGCTGTGTGGACAGCTGATGAAAGGAGCAGATGAAAACCTAACATTTGAAACGTGTCAGAGCGACTCGACTCGTCCGTGGTAACTTTGCTTTAACGGCGTGCTCCGTCGCAGGGTACAGACATAAAGGCGAACCTGCAGAGACGTAAATCTCACCCCGTGTCTGCAGGTTTCCTCCTCTGTCCTGCTGCCTGTGTCTCTGAGCCGCTGTCTCTAATTGGTCCTGTGAAAACACACACACACAATAAGAAGCCGGCCTGAAACGTCCTGCGAGGCGACCCCCATTCAGCCCAGATATGTAACTCGAGCCCGCCGTATTATTATTAGACCCGCTAGTTAGAGCCCGGCCTCCGCGGTGCCACCTTCCAACCAGCTCCATTGTGTGGACGCTCCAAGGCTGAGATTATGTGGTCAGGTTAAAAAACAAGAGAAAGACCCTGCCCCCCCCCCACCTCCAGCCCCCCCCCCCCCCCCCCCACCTCTCTGGGAACCTGCTTTATATGGGCTCTATACAACGACGGGAGATGGTTTTACACATTAGGCAGCAGCTCAGTGAGCTGGTCAGGTTGCTGTGGTCACCTGGAGCCGGTGCCACCCAGCAGGACTCACCCTTTCATCCTTTGTACCGCAGAGCAGGAAGGGGAGGGGCTTTTATTTTGCCATGCAGCTGGTAGAGACACCCCCCCCCACACACACACACAGGATTACAAATCCAGGACACACCTTTAGGTCTTCATCCTGTTCTAGACCTCACCTCAATTCACCTGAGCTCTATGCTGCTCACCTGTGACCATCATCACCATCATCATCATCACCATGGAAGGATCCAGTAGAAACTGGTGACCTGTGGCCATGAATGAAAGCACCAACTCTCCGTCCTCAGAGCTGCTGCGTCACTGGGTGGAGTTAAACTCATCATCATCATCATCATCACACAGTCAGAGTCTCTGAGATCAGCTGTTGCTCTAACCTGTACCTGTACAGGTGCACAGGTGTACAGGTGTACTGCAGTAAGGTGAATTATTCAGGTGAGGATTTGAGTGTGATGACATGCAGACATTCCCTGAGCCAGGACAGACCTGTCCACAGTCCGTCCCTCCTGTCCCTCCTCTGTCCTGTAACAGTCTCTTAAAAGGCTTTGACACTTGAAGCTTCTCAGTGAGGAGTTAACAAGCTGACCCCCCCACCCCCCCCCGGTCTGAATGGATGAGTCCGTCGGTTGGAGTGCTGCCTCTTTATCCTCCGTCCTTCCACTGATCGCTGAAGTGTGATGTC
Organism: Toxotes jaculatrix; assembly: GCF_017976425.1. Lineage (NCBI taxonomy): Eukaryota > Metazoa > Chordata > Actinopteri > Toxotidae > Toxotes > Toxotes jaculatrix. The sequence goes on from NC_054403.1 coordinate 28,482,774, forward strand.
AGCAGGACGCCGCCTGCTCTGATTGTGTGGACACTTTTTTTATTGGATGAGTGAAGCGGCTTCCTTTGTGCCTTTGAGCCTGAGGTGGCCTGTCGGGCTCTTAATCACCGGCCCTCTGAGGTGCGCTGCGTTCAGGGGGCAGCGGATAAAGGAGCGCCGCCTCATTCAGACCGAGCTGTTGACGTACCAGCTCATTGTCCCTCTCCTCCGCACCTCGGCCGAGCAAGGTAAACAAATGGCAAACAAAAGGCGGAGCTTCAGAGCTGAGCCGACGCCGTGGGGGGGCCGCTCCTCAAACGTGACCACGGCCCCCACATACTGCCCTGAAACCCCCCACCCTCCCCCACCATCTATTTTTGTCCTCGTTTCATAGTTTCTCAACCTGGGGGTTAGGACCCCACATGAGGTCACTGCAGAGGTCGACATGGTCCTGGAACATTTGGAAAATTGAAATATTGATGTTTGGATTCAACGCGTCAGCTGAGTTTGATGGTTCCTCCTTTAACCATCATTTGATCCCCTGGATTTATCTTTTATCCTGGGGGGTCCCGGTCCCCAGGATGGGACCGTTCTCTGTCTTCACCTCTTCACTTGCTCTGAAAACACAGAGTCAGAAAACTGAATTCAGATTTTACTTTTGTGGAATTTTCTCTTCACAGGTCGTGAGTTTTCCTCCGTCTTCATCTAAACCTCATTTCTGCTGAATCAGGTCTTTCCTAACTTTCCCAGACGTCTAATTACTTTTTCATTCTGTGTATTTCAAAGCAGAGACCCCCCTCCCCCCACCCTCACCCTAACATGGCCCTAATCCCTCCTCTATAATCTCCCCCTCTCTCTCTCCTCACCTCTATTCTTCCTCAGCCTCGCTCGCTCCCTGGGGATCAGATCAGATTTGGGTGATGATGAGCGTCGCTGCAGTCGTGTGACCGAACCACAGCTTCACTGCTGGACTGTGTGATCACACACCAACACAACAACACACCAACAGTTTGCACTATCCACACTCAGACTGACCCACTGCACTATAAAAAAAGTTGTTGTTCTGAACTGTCTGAGAGAAAAGAAAAACCAAAGTCCTCGTGTGTGTGTGCACAAACTTGGCCAATGAAACTGACTCTGATTCCGAATCTGAAACTGATTCTGATTCTGAATCTGAATCTGATTCTGAATCATCTTTCCAGCACCAACACTATCAGCAGCTTCCTGACTCACACAGATTTAGATATCCAGGAAGTTTTAAAAAGCTAGTTAAGAGCTATTCAGCAGCGCTGAAAGGCGACGCGCTGAAAGAACCAAAATGAGAGAATAAAGAGCGTCGCAGCGGGGGTTCGTGCAGAAGCGAAACATCGGCATTGTGGCATGGATGCCGTCTCTTCGTGCGGACAGAAAGCCCTCCCCAGATGGCGGCGCGGAGTTCGTCGGCTGAAGGCTTTCACTCCGGGACAAAGGCTATCTAATTGAGAACAAACTGTCAGTGAAAGAGACGAGACCGTGACCGGAGAGGAGGCCGCTCCAGGCCGCCAGCCAACACCGGGGGCCCGGCCAGCTCCGGGGCTCCGGGCTCGGTCTGTCCCCGGCCCCTGGCCCCCGGCCCCTCTGGGCTCCTCAGACCTCTTGTGACTGACACAAGAGGCCACAGAGGATAACACGCGCAGCGCACCAACACAAAGGCCTTTCACAGCAGACACAGTCCAAACTCAGCCGACTGTCAAGTGTGAAGGAGACGGGGACAGGCTGAATGGACACAGAGACAGATAAGTGTGAGGCCTGAGGGGGAGAAGGTCGAAGAGGGGGGAGAGTGCACCGCAGGCTGATCTGAGGACAGGGCCAGATCCTGGATCCAGAAAACTACTGGGCTCATCTCTGACCCTGGGTCTTTAGAAGAAAGACAAGTTTCCTGAGCTGATGAAGATGATGATGATGAAGATGAAGATGATGATGAAGATGATGAAGATGATGAAGATGATGATGATGAAGATGAAGATGAAGATGATGATGAAGATGAAGATGAAGATGATGATGATGAAGATGAAGATGAAGATGATGATGAAGATGATGAAGATGATGATGAAGATGAAGAAGATGATGAAGATGATGATGATGAAGCTGATGATGATGATGAAGATGATGATGAAGATGATGAAGATGAAGATGAAGATGAAGATGATTATGATGAAGATGATGATGATGAAGATGATGAATCCTTTTTCAAAGCAGAGTTTTTACACAACAAAAATCTGTTTCTCCTCAGACACACACACACACACACACACACACACACACACACACACACACACACACACACACACACACACACACACACAGGTTTATGCCACAGCTGCTAAATGAATCACTACAATCATTCTTTATGTCTCTGTGATGGTTAATACATCAGTGCAGAAGCTCTTTAACTGAAATATTTTTAACATTAAAATATTATCAGAATTTTCAGATTTCCTGTTTTACAAAAAATCAGTAAATCCTGTGATTATTTTATTATTTAATTTGCCAAATAAATAACACGTTTTTAGTTTTAGTTTTTGAAAGTTTTCTGAAAGATTTCTGGTTTTTTTTAGAGGTGGTCTGATCAGTTTGTTAAACACAGTACATGTTTTTTATTTTAGAAATAAAATATATTTTCAAGTGCAAGTGAAAGTAAATCCAGGAACCAGGACCCGGTCTGTGTGTGTCAGCCCGGATCCTGGCACGTGTTCAGTTTTCACAGCAGAGTCAGGATCTGATGCAGGAGTTTACAGGAATGAAACCTGTGTCAGTGCTGAGTCTCTGGGGTCTCTGAGGTCTCTGAGGTCTCCCGGGTCTCTCGCGTCCCTCGTGTCTCCCGGGTCTACCTGTGAACAGCTTCACCTGTTGTCTTGCAGACCCTGTGGAGCTGCTCTCGGGTCTGCAGTGTTTTGGTGCCTCACGCTCCGCTGCTGTTTGGAGTGGAGATGAAAAGCAACTCTACCACCAACAGAGCTGAATGGTCATTGTGAGGTTCACAAAGGCAACTGCAGGAGGACACAAGACTCACTCGTCTCAATGGTTCACTTTGGGAGCGCAGACAAAGGCGTGAAGACGCAGACAGAGGCTCCAAAGAGAAGCACCACTCGAGTCCGAGGGACTCATCTGGAATTGTGTTCTCCGTTAAAGACGCCATCAATCGCCCCATCAGTCCTGCTCCGGCACAGGAACATCAATCATCCCAGCTCTGCAGCGATGTTTCCGAACTTCACCGCACACGATCGGACGCATGCGTCCGGACGCAGCGCGGCCTGCTGTCATCACTACAACACGTTTTCTAGTTTGAAATTTATTTTCTGTTGATCGGTGACGCTGAATATTCAGCACAGCTGGAGGTTAATCACAGACCCCGCCCCAGATGGCGTGGTCCATCGTGGATTACAGAAAGTGTCCTGGTTCAAGAACACGTCAGAGTCGGAAATAAACACGGAGCCACGGCCTGAGCCGCGTCTGCCCAATCACAACAGTTGTGATGTTTGTGGCGTAACCGTGCGTCAGAGTTCAGGGGTCACACGTGTGAGCGCCAGAACGACGACGAGAGCTGAGGTCACGCTGACGACAGGAAGAGTCGTTACACAACATCCTGACGCCAACGAGGCGGAGAAAAGAAACAAACACGACACCGAGCACAAACACAACCACAATGCACTGAAATGATCGCAGCTTAATGTTACTGTGAATGTCAGCGATGCTTTGACCTTTGACCTCTCTGCTCTGATCGACTGTTAGCGACAGAAATAATCTGACAAACACTGAGAACTCCGACGGGACATGAAGGCGTCTTTAGCGTCAGGCAGAGCTGATGTGGAGCGTCTGAAAACTTTCTGGGAGTAAATATTAAAGTTAGAATCCTTCGTCCTTCATCATCATCGTCATCATCATCATCATCATCAGAAAAGATCCGCTCTGATGTGATCCTAGCAGGAGCCAGAGGGGGCGGAGTCACAGACACAACTTTAATCTGAAAACTGGACCAGATGATTCACATTCCAGTCTGAAAGCAGGATCAGCTGAAACTTTCCTGTGTCCACCGTCCTGCCCCTGTGGACGGACGGACAGAGGGACGGAGGAGGACGGCACAGTGATTATTCCTCCCTCTAAGTCCTCCCATCTGTCCCCGTTTCTGCCAGTGTGAGCCTCTTTCACAGCGACTGACAGGACCCTGCAGCCCACAAACACAGAGCTGGTGGGGGGGCCCCCGCCTCAGAGCCTCGGCCCCCACCCAACCCGACCGGCCCCCGATTGTGTCCCTGCACACCAAAGCACTTCTCTATAGCTTTTTGATTGGCTTTCAATCCCCACACCACTGACAAGGTTGTGTATGGGAGGAGGGGGGTGTGTGTGTGTGTGAGTGTGTGTGTGTGTGTGTGTGTGTGTGTGTGTGTGTGTGTGTGTGTGTGTGTGTGGTGGGCTTACTAAGGAGATTTAGTGGAGGGGGGGGCACAGAGGTGATTTTTCAGGGGGAGGAGGAGGAAAGTAAAAACTGGGACAGATGGGACTGATTGTTGCTCTGTACG
>NC_054403.1:28489811-28507311 GCF_017976425.1 Toxotes jaculatrix
GGAAGCTTCAGAGGAGGAAGCTTCAGAGGAGGACGCTTCAGAGGAGGAAGCTTCAGAGGAGGATGCTTCAGAGGAGGATGCTTCAGAGGAGGACGCTTCAGAGGAGGACGCTTCAGAGCAGGACGCTTCAGAGGAGGACGCTTCAGAGGAGGACGCTTCAGAGCAGGAAGCTTCAGAGGAGGACGCTTCAGAGGAGGACGCTTCAGAGCAGGAAGCTTCAGAGGAGGACGCTTCAGAGGAGGAAGCTTCAGAGCTTTGTTGTCTCCGTGAAAGCTGGACTTTGCTGGACACTGTCAAACCCCGGACAGGCGGTGCCGTCGTCCCTAAAGCTCGGCCTCAGCGCGGGTGAAGCGTCGGACTCAGGCCGCCGCCTCAGTCTGTTCATCGGCAGCTTTAATGAATCCTTGGGATCTTTTCACAGACATAAAGGAGCGAGAGGATTTAACAGGCTGTTTGTTCATGGAGGAGGCTCCACCACCATGATCTGCTCTCAGCTCAGAGATAATACCCCGGGCAAACGCCACACAGAAAGGACGGGGCTGATGGGACGGAGGGGCTGCTAATGATCCCGAGGGGTGGTCTGAGAGAGGGGCACTGAAGACGCCCAGGTCTGCTCCGTCCTCACGTCTGCAGTCACCGAGAGACAGTCTGTCAATCAGACTCGATGTGCGATGACCAGAGACCAGAGGTGATCACACCTGATCCACCTTAAACCGGATCCCAAACCTCCGCCGTGCTCATCACAGCTGATCACAGCTGATCACAGCTGATCGGGACAGGTAATGGGACAGGTAATGGGACAGTTTGACTGAATTGTACAGATTGACCTTCTCTTAATAATTTCTTTCTTTTTTCTTTTCTCTTTTTTATTATTATCTCCTGTTTTTGCACCAACAGCACCATGGGAAATTCCTTGTATGTGTAACACACCTGGCAATAAAATTCTGATTCTGATTCTGAATGGAGACAGGGTATGGGACAGGTAATGGAGACAGGTAGTGGGACAGGTAGTGGGACAGTTTGACTGAATGGAGACAGGTCCAGGATAAAACAGGGCTCACAGAGCACAGCAGCACTGACCTGTATCTGAATGTTGACGTTCTCCTTTAAAATCCTCAGCAGCCACAGGACGAGGAAACAACTGCTGAGGAAGAAGAAGAAGAAGAAGAAGAAGAAGAAGAAGAAGAAGAAAAGTATTAATGATCAAACGAATCGAGTTTAAGATGAAAAACTTTTAAATGGTTTCAGGTGTGATAACTGACACAGGTACAACACACGAGCCTGCAGCTTCTGTGTTCACTGGACTGGATCTCACACACACACACACACACACACACACACACACACACACACAGACACACACTCACACACACACACACACACACACACACACAGTGTCAGAGTGGCAGTGAGAATGAACTTAATCCTCTCAGCTCTTGTTGGGACTCGTCCTCTCTGTTTGCTGAGAACTTCACTGTTTCACTTCCTGTGAACGTGTGTGTCGTTGTGTTGTGGTTGTGTTGTTGTTGTGTCGTCCCGACACGTGAACATGTTCCCTCACTGTGCTGATGAAGAGCTGCTGCTCTGGGACACGGGGTCAGAGGACAGCCTGAAGAGCTGTGTCTCTGTCCTTTGACTGGTCTCTGACTTGAGTTGAACTGAGGTGGTCTGTTCAGACACAGAGACACTCACTGCAGCTGTCCTCAGATCAGGGACAATGTCAGGAGTGTTTTTACCTTATCCAGCTGTGTGTGTGTGAGTGTGAGTCTGTGTGTGTGTGTGTGTGAGTCTGTGTGTGTGTGTGTGTGAGTCTGTCTGTGTGTGTGTGTGTGTGTGAGTCTGTGTGTGTGTGTCTGTGTGTGTGTGAGTCTGTGTGTGTGTGAGTCTGTCTGTGTGTGTGTGTGTGTGTGTGTGTCTGTGTGTGTGTCTCTGTGTGTGTCTGTGTGTGTGTGTGTGTCTCTGTGTGTGTGTGTGTCTCTGTCTGTGTGTGTGTGTGTGTGTGTGTCTGTGTGTGTGTGTGTGTCTCTGTGTGTGTGTGTGTCTCTGTGTGTGTGTGTGTGTGTGTGTCTCTGTGTGTGTGTGTGTCTCTGTGTGTGTGTGTGAGCATCACCTCGGGGCATTTTGTCACTTAACAGACGATCCTGTGCCGATCAGGCTTCAAAGACCGGATGAGCAGCTCGGGGTCAGGCCGGGCTCAGGATGAAATCCATCCTCTTTGTTGGGCGTCCTCGCTCCGCCGGCTCCGTCCCTCTCGGCGGCGTCTTCTCGCCTTTTTAATTGGTTTATCTCTGCTTCGGTGAGCTACAGAGGCCTGCGGAGGACATCCGCGGCTCCTCGGGTTCTCCTGTGAGCGCAGAATAAATGGACGCAGGTGAGACCTCGCACACCTTGTGTTTCCACTCAGGTGAGTGATTCGGGTTCGTGCTGCTCCACATGTGACGTCGGTAAATTAAACAAACCATTAACTCTGCACCGACTGATGAGCGTCTGCTGCCCCCTGCTGCTCACTCACTGCATCACATCCTGCCAGAGTCCTGTCCATCCTCTGTGTGGAGGAGTCAGAGGAGTCAGGGGGAGTCAGGGAGAGTCAGGGGGAGTCAGGAGGAGTCAGGAGGAGTCAGGGGGAGTCAGGGAGAGTCAGAGGAGTCAGGGGGAGTCAGGGAGAGTCAGGGAGAGTCAGAGGAGTCAGGGGGAGTCAGGGAGAGTCAGGGGGAGTCAGGAGGAGTCAGAGGAGTCAGGGGGAGTCAGGGAGAGTCAGGGGGAGTCAGGGGGAGTCAGGGGGAGTCAGAGGAGTCAGGGGGAGTCAGAGGAGTCAGGGGGAGTCAGGAGGAGTCAGGGAGAGTCAGAGGAGTCAGGGAGAGTCAGGGGGAGTCAGGGAGAGTCAGGGGGAGTCAGGGGGAGTCAGGGGGAGTCAGGGGGAGTCAAGAGGAGTCAGGGGGAGTCAGAGGAGTCAGGGGGAGTCAGAGGAGTCAGGGAGAGTCAGGAGGAGTCAGGGGGAGTCAGAGGAGTCAGGGAGAGTCAGAGGAGTCAGGGAGAGTCAGGGGGAGTCAGGGAGAGTCAGGGGGAGTCAGGGGGAGTCAGGGAGAGTCAAGAGGAGTCAGGGAGAGTCAAGAGGAGTCAGGGGGAGTCAGGAGGAGTCAGGGGGAGTCAGGAGGAGTCAGGAGGAGTCAGGGGGAGTCAGGGGGAGTCAGGAGGAGTCAGGGGGAGTCAGGGGGAGTCAGCAGGAGTCAGGGGGAGTCAGGAGGAGTCAGGGAGAGTCAGGGAGAGTCAGGGGGAGTCAGGGGGAGACTCCTCTGTCTGTGACCCTGCTCAGTTGTCTCTGGTCGTCCTCTCTCAGCACAGCCACAGTGAGACCTTGGATTCACAGAGAAACACAGAGATTATTCACTTCTGTCAACATCCAGGGACAGAGACGAAGGACATGTCCTCAGTGTGAGGCCCTCACACAGACACACACACACACACACACACACACACACACACACACACACACACACAGAAATGAGCTGAGCAGCAGATTATCAACCAAAATAGATTTAATATCTTCCTTCATGTGAAGCTTCAGGAGAGAAAATATCTACACACATCAACCACCATCAAACCAGTCTGACCACTGTCATACTGGGACCATTTCGGCTGCGCTGTGGGAGGACTGGTGGGAACGTCAGCACTGCCCCCTGCTGCTCACTCTGAGCATCACATCCTGTCACATCCCAACTTTCAGGAATAAATTAACACAAAGAGGCTGAAACACGTGTGAACCACTAGAATCCAGTGATGACGATGAGCCACAGCAGCTCTTCATCAATAATCAATAATCAATAATCAATGATCAGGTTAAAGAACGTTCAGTGTTAAAATACAGACAGAAACAGAGTGTTTTAATCCAACACCACAGGCCAATCCCCGGCTCCTTCCATTAAAACCAGTGGAACCAGTCTGATGGTCCACACTCACACCAGCAGTGTCACAGTTACATGGAGCTTCTATAAAAACTGGATTTACACAGAAATCTATTTTTATCTTTAGATAAATGACACACACACACACACACACACACAGTCAGAGGCAGAGTATTATGGGATGTTTTGCATCCTGTTCTTTGGCTTTAGAAGAATAAAAATGTGTGTGTGATCCTGGACTGACAGTCTGCTTCAGTTCGGTGCTCAGGTGTGGCAGTCAGGTGACCTCTCAGCCAATCACAGAGTCCGCTGCTCCTCAGCGTGCTGAAAACTCTCCATCCGTCCGTTTCCTGTCTTTTTCATCAGCTCGTCTGAGTCCGTGGTTTGAGTCTGATCTGGACGGAGACTTAAAGGTTTTCCTGCACTGCCCCCTGCAGTCAGACAGCAGTAACTACAGACACAAGGTCCAAGCTGTCAGGATGTCCATGGACTGTGGACAGTGGACAGTGGACAGTGGACCGTGGACTCCAGGCCTTTCTAGAAAATAACTTTGGACCACTTCTAGTTTCCAGAAAACCGAACCTGAGACCTTGGTCCTCTGCGTCTCCAGGTCTCGTCACAGGTGACAGAGTTTGACAGGATTGGGTGACTCTGATAGGCCGAGGGGACGCTGCTCCTTCACACTGACAGGAGTCAGGTGAGGAGGGTAAACCTTCAGCTGGACAACGACAGGTGAATCTACCTGTTGACTCCTCATCAGATCACATTCATCCAGTCAGAGCCTGAGCTGTGTCTCAGAGGGACAGGACAGGTGGACCGTCAGACTGGTCTGAGTCCAGTCACCAGAAATTCAAATGCTGATTTGTTTGTCCTTCGGTCTCTGTAAAGATCATGTGCTTCATGTCTGTCCATCTGTCCCCCCCTCCACCCCCCCACCCCCCGACTACAGACTCTGTATGAACCTGAACATTATGGAAACCTCTTCAGTCCTGTTTCTCAGACGTCATACGGCCTCTCGTCCTCGTCCTCAGTCTTCCTGGTGAAAGCAGAGGACAGCTCCTGCAGCAGCAGTTCCTGTGACGGTGTACAGACTCCCTGCAGCTGCTGCCTCCTCCTCACCGCAGGCTCCCGGGCGGCGCTCAGGTCTGGAGAGCTGCAGTCCGCTTCTCCGTCACCTGCTCCACCTCCATTGCTGCCGCTCTGCTCCAGAGTCTCCACGGAGCCGCCGACCGCCCGGGCCGGGTCGGGGACGGTCACGTGATCCAGATGTCCAGTTTCAGGAACGAGCCTGAGCGGCGGGAGGTCCGGGACCTCCTGGGTCTCTGCAGCGCAGCTGGTCCGGAAGCTGGTCTCCAGAGATTTAAGGACCTGCAGGCCGAAGTCTCCGACCTCCTCGTAGAGCGGCTCGTGGAGATCAGGGGACTCTGAACGTTCCTCGAATGAGTCCTGCTGCACCTTCATGGGCTGAGGATGCAGAGACAGCACAGATCAGTCCTGAAAACACTGCAACAGAACAAAGTCCTCCCAAAGTAAAAGCACACAATACTCACAAAGTACATGGAGAGGGTCCTCCTGTCGTGTAACTTTCTCTTTGGGGAGAAGAAGAAATAAAAAGTCTGATGAATGACTGAGCAGGACAGACAGCAGGACAGGCAGCAGGACAGGCAGCAGGACAGACAGCAGACAGCGTGTGGATGAAGCCACGCCCTGAAACAGACTCCGCCTCTGTTAAAGGCCCCTGAAACCTTTTTAAACTTTAAACTCAGCGAATGTTAAAAGTTCAAAGACGCTGAGAAACCTGTCTCACCAGCGTCTGATTGGCCGACAGCATGTTGTTGTTGCTCTCGTCTCCTCTGATGGGGACGAGCGGCATCGTCCCAAACTTCTGTTTGGAGATATCTGACGAGGAGTGACGCCTCAGCACCGGAGGACCAGGGTCATCGTTCTGATAAATAACCAAAAAACAGCTGAGTCAGCAGGACGCCGTGCGCTCACACACACCTTCATCACCTGACGAGCAGCAGGAGGAGCGCGCAGCTCACCTGAGCTTTGAGGAAGCTGGTGATCCAGCTCCACAGGTCGGCCTCACAGCTGCAACACAGGTACCTGAGACGGAGACAGGTGACAGGAGACACAGGAGACACGACAGGTGCATAGAAGCCTGATGAACTCATCCACCAACAGGAACATAAGGGGGAGGTGCACTGAGACACACACACACTGTCACACACAGAGAACAGGTGAACCTGGTCCTCAGGTGTGACCATCACAGAGGACAGAGGACAGCAGGGACATCGTTAATGAGCACGCTGATACTTACAACTGGTGTTTCTCTGACATCACGGTGAAGCCCCACCTGCAGGGGGAGGCGGAGCATTAGTTTGTTATCCAGGTGACCTGAGAGCTTCCCTCCAATCAGCTGACACGTCACACATTATCTCATGTAAATACGTGTGTGGACCGGCAGGCATCAGAAACCTGCCTCTCTGGACAGACGTCGTCCTGTGAGGATCTCGTTACCTGGTCGGAGCTTTCAGTTTCCTACGGACGCCGATGTAGACCTTCATGGACTTCAGAGACCACTCCTTCTCCGGTTTGATGCTCTGAACAACGACACAGACTGGTGAGGACTAACAGAGCGAGGGGGACCACAGACGGTTCTGGTCTGGTCTGGTGGACTCGTTACCTTCTTGTCTTTGAGCAGCAGCAGCTTGTGATCTTTGATCTGAAACGTCCTCTCCTGGAACTTGTTCCCCTGAAGAAGCTTCGGAGGTTCCTCACGACACCTGAGCAGGCCGATCTTCATGATCTCACTCTTATAGGCTGGACAGACAAAGAGACAGGCAGGGAGACAGGCAGAGAGACAGGCAGAGAGACAGGCCCCCGTCCAACAATCGATCAATTAGCTGAGACAATAACCAGCAGATTAATCAATAGAGATGAGAATCATGGTCCTCGACAGGTGAGTGTGTCACGTTCTGGACGTGTTGGACGCACAGGTGAGGATGTTGATGCCTTCTCCTTTAGGAACTCTCTTCACCACCAGGTAGGCCGAGCTCGGGTCGGACATCTTACACCACTGCAGGGCCTGCTCCAGGACTTTCTCTTTGGGGTGTAATGGACGCTCTGCAACAGGCCGAGAGGGACAGGTGTCAACCTAAGCTCTGTCCAGGTGTGTCAGAGACAGACAGGTGTCAACCTAAGCTCTGTCCAGGTGTGTCAGGTCCTGCTGTGACTCACCCAGCTGTCCATCCTCGATGGCCTCAAACGTCATCCAGACGTCTTTGTCTCCCGCCGGGACGTTCCTCATGTACAGAACCTGATTGGTCAGCTCCTCAGCACACATAGTGGGAGACACCTGTAGGGGTCAGAGGTCACGCACTGTCACACCTGAACACTCCCTCCCTCTGAGACCCGGTGCAGACCAGCGTGGACTTACTTTGAGGGTCAGGCAGCTGTCCGGCATCTTCACCTCCAGGTACACCTCGATGATCAGATCTCCGGCCTGAGACAGCTGCAGACAGAAACCACCGATCAATCACCACCGATCCATCACCACCGATCCATCACCACCGATCCATCACCACCGATCCATCACCACCGATCCATCACCACCGATCCATCACCACCGATCCATCACCACCGATCCATCACCACCGATCCATCACCACCGATCCATCACCACCGATCCATCACCACCGATCCATCACCACCGATCCATCACCATTGATCCATCACCACCGATCAATCACCACTGATCCATCACCACCGATCCATCACCATTGACCTCATTACCTGTCACCGCCTGATCACTGATCCATAGCTGTTTCCTGACATGTCCTCAGCTCCCTGTTTGTTTCTGTATCAGTAACTTCTTTCTAAACACTAATGACTGAATGAATACGATGGATCCCGTCACCTGAACGTCTATGTGAATAAGTGAGTGACATCATCACCTGCGTGTCCTTCCAGGTGGTGATGAGGCTGATCTCCAGCTCGATCTGGGTCTGATGCTCCTCGTCGATCTGAAACAAACGGAAACAAAGTGAGTCGGTCTTTAAAGGCGCGCGGAGACGGCGTGGGCGGCGCTCCCTCTCTGTGGTACTCACATCGAAGACGTACAGGTAGTTGTCTATCAGATCCTCCACGATCTTCACCTCGTGTTCTCCTTTCCCGTCGGTCTGAAACAGACTGGGAGCGAACAGCAGCGACAGGTTCTTCGTGCACATCTGGTTCAGGTCGGCACATTTCTGGACCCTGACGGACAGAAACGACAGCGGTTACCACTTCAGCCGCTCATCCCGACGCCGTCCGACCGGTCTCAGGTCTGCCGCTGTGAGCTCACCTGTACAGGTGACTGATGAGAGCCGCCAGAGTCGTCCTGTTGACCCGAGGAAGACTTCGGATGATTTCCTTGTAGCGGTCCAGCCTCTGGCTCTCCTGAGGGATTTCTGAAGATGAAGGTGAACTTCATTAAACTCTTCTTCACAACAAACAACAAACTCATCCAGGAAATAATTAGTGTAAACAAACAGTGTTTGAATACACCTGCACATCTGTGCAGCTGCTGCACGCTCTCGATGCTCGTCCTCGTTACGTCCACTGCTCGACTCAAACAGGGTCTGAGTGTAAAAGCTGTGAAAACGGGCCGCACCTAAGGACGTGTCCATCTAAACCTGGACCCTGATAGACTCGGGCCTGAATCAAACAGGACTCACTGGCAGCCTCCTGCCACAGCGGGTGGAGGTCGGCCATGAAGATGGGGTCGTCCACCTCTCTGAAGAACCTCTTCAGGACATCCGTCACGTCCTCGATGAAGTGGTCTCCGATCCGCAGTTTGACGTTTCGAGCGTCTTTGCGAAACTCGTCCATCAGCAGTTTGATCCTGGATTTGGCGCCGTTCTTCCTGTAGATCCCCTCGTGACCCAGACCTACGGAAAACCAGAACCACCAGCTTTAGGAAATCCAGAACCTCTGCAGAGCTCAGACTGTCTCAGTTCAGCTCTGTTAAATCTGTGTGTCACTCTGGACCGGGCTCTGATCCTGGACCAGGGTCTGATCCTGGACCGGGCTCTGATCCTGGACCGAGCTCTGATCCTGGACCAGGCCATCGATCAATCGATTTCAGCACTGAGAACACAAAACCTTTACTCCCTCCTCCCCTCCTCTTCCTCCCTCCTCTTCCTCCCTCCCTCCCTCCTCCCTCCCTCCTCACCATACTGAGTGATGAAGGAGATGCAGCTGTCCACGATGATGGGGATGTCGTTCCTGCTCAGTTGCTGTTCTCTCAGGGTGTTTCCTTTGCCGCCGGCCGCTCGCTGGATGTCCGAGTACCACAGAGAGAAATCTGTGCGGCCGACCCCCTGCAGGTGGAGCGTCCTGACGAGGAGAGGACACGAAGGATGAAGGAAAGAGACACAAAATGAAGACCAAACAAAGTGGTGTCACTTGGAGACACTCCTCCTCTCACCTGCCCTTTTCTACTAAAACCAGGATGTCTTTCTTCTCGTGGTTCTCGTTCTCAGACGTGATACCTTCAACACAAACACACAGTTTTAGCTACAGCACTCAGACATGGTGTCTTTGTAGACCAGGACCAGGACTGTGTGGGACACTGACTGAGCTCCTGCAGGCGGTTCAGATTGATGATGTCCTCTGCTGCTCCGTCGTTTCGAGGACAAACGAAGAGGTTGGACTTCTGCAGGACGAAGTAGGCCTCCTTCCACTGCTGCGGGTCCAACATGGCTCTGTACCGCAGCAGACCGACCCGCTCAAACTCCCGAGTCAGGAGACAGTGACAGCTGAGGGGGGTCGCAGCCTGACGGCGAGCAACGGTTCGGTTAGGACAGATCAGACAGATCAGTGAAATATCAAATATCAGACGGATCAATGCTGGAAAGGTTTTCTGATCATTCACTCGCATTTAAACTGCACAGGAATCCGCAGTCAAATCAAACGACCAGTGAAACATTCTGACAGGAAATTCAGAATAAAGGAAAAGTCACAAGGTTTTTAAAATAATTTCCAAAAAAATAAAGAAACGAAATGAAGAAAAAGAATGTGATGAAAAAAATGTAGATTAAACTTTAATAAACTGAGTTTATGTTTCTGCCTCAGACTTTTCCTCTGTGTAATGAAGAAGGACATGAAGGACAGCAGGGACTGCAGGGACGTGGACACAAGCTGACCTTTCCGATGGCTTTGGTCCAGCTGTGCAGAGTGTCGGCCGTCTCCAAACCAAACTGATAAAGTTTCTCTGAAGTCAAATACAACTCGAAGGTGTAACGAAACCTAGGGGGGGGGCACAGAGAAGGTGGGGGGGCACAGAGAAGGTGTGGGGGGCACAGAGAAGGTGGGGGGGCACAGAGAAGGTGTGGGGGGCACAGAGAGGGGGGGCACAGAGAAGGTGTGGGGGGCACAGAGAAGGTGGGGGGGCACAGAGAAGGTGGGGGGGCACAGAGAAGGTGTGGGGGGCACAGAGAGGGGGGGCACAGAGAAGGTGTGGGGGGCACAGAGAAGGTGGGGGGGCACAGAGAAGGTGGGGGGGCACAGAGAAGGTGTGGGGGGCACAGAGGGGGGGGCACAGAGAAGGTGTGGAGGGCGGCACAGAGAAGGTGTGTGGGGGGGGTGCACAGAGGGAGGGGGGGCACAGAGGGAGGGGGGGCACAGAGAAGGTGTGGGTGGGGGTGCACAGAGGGAGGGGGGGCACAGAGGGAGGGGGTGCACAGAGGGGGGAAACTTGAGGAGGCTGTGTTTCTGAACACGATATAATGAGTCAGGTGAAACGACGGCGGGGCCGCACCTGTCGATGAACCCGTTGTTGGAGGAGTCGGGTCGGCTGACTCCCAGACAGACGATGTCTTTAACGCTGATCTGCATGCAGGGATCAGCCGATCGGTCCGACTCGTAGAACAGCAGAGACTGATCCACCGAACACCAGAACTTCTGGAAATCTGAGAACACGATGAGAGGAGAAGCGTTAACATCGTCTTCAGACTGACGCTCACAGTCCATCGCTGACCTACGTCTGTGTTCAGCAAAGTCAAACGGAACTTCATCTCCTGCAGCACAACAATAAGGAGCACGTGGTTTTACTGGGAATGTTACACAGGACGACGGACGACCACCGTCTCTCAGTGTCAATCACTCCCAGGTAAAACTCCAGACGCAGCCGGAGGTGAAAGCCGAGCAGCTGTGATCGAACTCTGCAGGTCCCATCAGTGATTCATCAGCAGGCGTCACGTTACATTAACCCTACACCCCCCCCCCCCCCCCCCCCCCCCCTCCCCCGCCCCCCCCCAGCCCCTCCTACCTTCCCGAGTCTTCCTGGACAGCGTTCCTTTGTTGACAGAGTTGGACTTGTACAGGTAACCAGAGTGAAGAACAGGCTGCATGATCTCATCATACACACTGGGATCTGATGGGAGAAGAGAGCACACACACAGACACACACACAGACACACAGACACACACACACACACACACACACACACACACACACAGACACAGACACACACACACACACACACACACACACACACACACACACACAATCATCCTTTGATTTAAACATCAGACTGATGTCGAAGCGACGGAGACGTCGACGGTTCTGAGGTAAACGGGATAAAACCTCCTCCACCTGAGCGTTTTCATACACCTGCCTCTCAGCTGATCACAGTTAACAGCAGACACAGACAGACCACACAGGACTTCAGAGGACACAGGACTTCAGAGGACAGACCTGATGCAGTGCAGTGATCCAGCAGGTCATGGGGTCGCTGGCAGTTGGAGTTGTTGGCGAGACGAGCTGACTCCGCCTCCGTGAAAATCTGAGTGACGGTTTTAAGAAGAGTCTGTTCAGAGACCGCCGAACACAAGACCTGTCAACGAGAGAGAGACATTAACAGAGAGAGACAGAGGCCAGCGGACGCCCCACTGCACTCTGGGAAAAGTGTCCCTCCAAATACTGGAGACGGAGACGGTGGCTCAGACCTTGAGCAGCTCCTCCTGGCTGCTGAACGCAGGGTGGGGGAGGCGGTATCGTCCCTCTCTGTATTTCTGGGTGATGAACTCTCTCCTGTGTTCAGGTGACGCGTCACAGTCCAGCTCCTCCGACAGGGACAGACGAGCCGCCCAGAAATCATTGGCCCGGTCGTTCCCCAGCATAATGAACAGCTGACACACAAACACACAAATAAACAAATAAACACAACAACTCTCAGGCTGGGGGGGGGGGGGGGGGGGGGCTGACAGGTGTGGCGGGTATTGTTTTCATTGGTTCTGATCTCACCTGGACAATCTCGTTGCTCCACACGCTGGTGTCCAGCTTCAGACTCTGAACTTTAGAGACCATCGTCCCCAGTCCTCTGTGCTGCCCTGCAGAGACAGAGACAGACACAGACACAGACACACACACACACACACTGTCACACACACTGCCACAGACTGCCCCACCCACCTGGATTCAAAACACCTGAGTGATGACAGCAGGCTCTCACACACACACACACACACACACACACACACACACACACACACACACACACACACACACACACACACACACACACAGAACCTAAACCAGAAGCTCCTACCTGCACAGTTCTTGCAGATGACCACACACAGGTTGATGGAGGCCCAGTCGGGGTTCAGGGCCTTGCAGTCGGCACACATCCTGTTGGATCGGTTGGACCAGATCTTCTCAGCCACCTCGTAATCCGACAGAGTCTCTGCGATCGACTCCTGCAGGGCCTCCATCCAGTCCCGCTTCTCCCTGTCCAAGTCCGCCGTGAAGCTGAGGAGGCGGAACAGAAGTCTGCGGTCAGACCTGGTGAACGGGCGCCACGGCAACGGCATTTTGCGACACAAATCCTCTTTTTAACGCCTGTCGGTTTCACTGCTCAGTACAAACACAGAGAAGACAGGCCGGACATTCGTGGATTCCAGGGCCGAACCCAGAGACTGAGGGTGGACACGCTGCAGAGCTGCAGGGAATTAGCTGTAAGGAGCTTCCTGTGCCTCTGTGACCTGCTGTACGGGAACAAACTGAGCCTGAAGCCAAGCAGCTCTGTTTTCAGAGGAACACAGTTCCTCAGATCCTCCAGAGGCAGGTTTGAAATGTGAGTCAGTTACAGGAAAGAAACCAGAAGTGAAACTGAGAACTCGACCAATAAAAACCTCCTCAGGGACGTTTTATTAACACTGACTGACTCACGTCGCTCACTGCTTTTATTTTGACGGGGCCAGGCTTCAGGTTTTCAGACACTTCCAGTTTGTTTTTTCAGATTGTCTGTATTTTACTGATAACCTGAAACTTACAGCACATTCATTCATCCAGTAAGAATTCTTTTACCCTGAGGGACGTGGACATGGAGTCAGGAGTCCTGAGGAACGTGGGTTAAAACTGGTACTAACAGAGAGAGGACGCAGACAGACGGCGGCGCAGTGAGTCATGATACCTGAAGGTTTTGTACGGCGTGATGAGGTCGAAGCTCTTGTGTTTTCCGTCTCTGATTGTCGCTCCTCGAGCTTCGATCACCGTGATGCCGATTCCGTTACGAAAACACTGCAGAGACGCACGTGAAGACAAATCACACTTTAAACAACACAATGTTTGTGCCGAGTAAAAGACACGCTGGGACAAAGCTACATGTCAAACTGTCTCCTGAGGCCAAAGGAGGAGCTCTCAGCACCTGACAGGTGTTCACACACACTGAAAACAAATCTACCAGCAACATGATTCAACCTGGTTCCACAGAACGTTTCCATTAGAACCAGATTCAGCTTTTACGACTGAAACATTTCATCTGAGTAAATCAGACCTCGAGGTTTCAGCTCAGATGGACATTTTTCTGTCTGTCTGTCCCTTCACAGAGGAAGCTCTGTCTCCTGCAGCTCTTCGTCTCACCTGTTCACTCTTGTAGAGCCAGATCTGGTCCGTGTTGATGGCGGCGTACACTTTGGACTTGGTTCCTTTCAGTTCCAGGACTCCGTGTTTCTGACAGTGAGATCCAGGACCGAAACGCCGCCGACCGAACACCAGCTGATCTCTGACGTGCTCCTGCAGCGTGGACACCCAGCGCCGCTTCAGCACTGAGACACGGTGACACATATCATCATCGTCATCATCATCACTGTCATCATCATCATCACTATCATCATCACTGTCATCATCATCATCACTGTCATCATCGTCATCATCATCACTGTCATCATCATCAACACTGTCATCATCATCATCACTGTCATCATCATCATCATCATCATCATCATCATCGTCGTCGTCGTCATCACTGTCATCATCATCATCGTCATCACTGTCATCATCATCGTCATCATCACTGTCATCATCATCATCATCACTGTCATCATCATCATCATCACTGTCATCATCATCATCATCATCATCATCATCACTGTCATCATCATCATCATCATCATCATCGTCGTCATCACTGTCATCATCATCATCGTCATCACTGTCATCATCATCGTCATCATCACTGTCATCATCATCGTCATCGTCATCATCGTCATCATCATCATCACTGTCATCATCATCATCATCATCATCATCATCATCGTCGTCATCACTGTCATCATCATCATCGTCATCACTGTCATCATCATCGTCATCATCACTGTCATCATCATCATCATCGTCATCACTGTCATCATCATCATCATCATCATCACTGTCATCATCATCAACACTGTCATCATCATCATCACTGTCATCATCATCATCATCATCACTGTCATCATCATCGTCATCACTGTCATCATCATCGTCATCATCACTGTCATCATCATCATCATCATCATCGTCATCACTGTCATCATCATCGTCATCATCACTGTCATCATCATCATCATCATCATCATCATCATCATCATCATCACTGTCATCATCATCAACACTGTCATCATCATCATCACTGTCATCATCATCACTGTCGGTGTCTGTGTGTGTGTGTGTGTGTGTGTGTGTGTGTGTGTGTGTGTGTGTGAGAGTGTGTGTGTGTGTGTGTGTGTGTGTGAGTGTGAGTGTGTGTGTGAGTGTGAGTGTGTGTGTGTGTGCGTTTACCTTCATTATCAGTCCTGAAAACAAAGATCCTCTGACTCGTCACTATTTCAAATTTATTGTCTTTGGATGGGCGGGCCATCTGGATGGCAGCCAATGGGATCACTCCTTTGGGGTAGACGTCCTGAAACAGAGCGAGTGAAACGAAAGAGTTCAAATTATTTAAACTTTATCAGCAACACAAGCATTTTAAAAACATGACGTGCTTTTCACGAGTCAGAGAAACTCAGCATCACTGATATGGGGGGGTCGGTTCCTCGGTCCATGCTGCTGTGGATCAGGGACACTGTTGGACAGCCTGGACTCAGTGTTACACACACTCACATCCTGTCTTTGTCTTTGAAGAGACAGAAACTTTCGTTACACCTGTTCAAACCTTCGCTTTTCATACCTTCTCGCTGCCGAAGTACATCAGATTTTTGCCGTCAAATTTCACATAGCGCTTCTGGAAAACGTAGTTCCTGCAAAACACAAACACATCAGATCCAGAGACAGTCACATGGCCGAGACACGTGATTGGTCAAAGACACAAACACACACTTATCTATTCATTTACTGGTAACAATAAAGCACCGGTGCAGCGGAGACACTGAGGGACAGAGACACACTGAAGGGTGAAAAGAAGGAAAAGGCAAACACACACCGAGTGGACGATGAAGAGTCAGAGGGTGAAGAAGAGGAGCAGGGACAGGAAGTGACGAGGCACAGGCAGCTCCTCAGGAGGGAGGAGACACAGGGAGGAGCAGAGAGGAGGAGACGCAGCAGAAAGGCCAACGCTGACATCTGAGGCCTGATAGATACAACACACACACAGGGACACACACAGACACACACAGGGACACACACACAGGGACACACACACAGGGACACACACAGGAACACACACACAGGGACACACACAGGAACACACACAGGGACACACACAGGGACACACACAGGGACACACACAGGAACACACACACAGGAACACACACACAGGAACACACACACAGGGACACACACAGGAACACACACAGGGACACACACAGACACACACAGGAACACACACACAGGAACACACACACAGGGACACACACAGGAACACACACAGGGACACACACAGACACACACAGGAACACACACACAGGAACACACACACAGGGACACACACAGGAACACACACAGGGACACACAGACACACACAGGAACACACACACAGGAACACACACAGGAACACACACAGGGACACACACAGACACACACAGGGACACACACACAGGGACACACAGGGACACACAGGAACACACACAGACACACACTCAGTGTGAATAACATCAGAGGAAACTCGTGGTTCTGATGACGTTAATCTTCTCAAACAGACCAATCGACTGCTGTGATTGGCCAGGTGAGAAAAAGGGGCGGAGCTTCACCTGCTCCTCTTGCATGTTACGTGACCTCTTCATTCACCCAAACACAGGAACCTCATCCAAACCCCACAGCTTCCTAAGAACCTCTGAAACCTGTCCAATCTGGTACCGGCTACACCTCAACCAGCTGTTTAAATCAAACGCACCCCTGCGGAGACAGCTTGTCCAACCAGCCGCTGATGATGGGTGGGGCTCTCTCGGTCAGGGAGGTGTAGCTGGCGTAGGGGGAGATGGTCAGGTCTTCGTCTGTGTCTGAGAGGAAGGTGTGGGTGGGCAGGGTGAGGCAGCGGAGGGGGGGTGGAGCTTCTCCGACGGTGCTATAACCCTGAGAGTCTCCGGAGTGAAGAGCCTGAGACAAACGCTTCGTCCAGGAGAACTTCTGACACCTGAAGGTCCAAATGAAACTTTATTTATTTCAGACGTGATCCGGTCTACGTAAACATGACATCACATCCTGAGCACCTGTGAAATAAATCCACCTTACAGAGGTGTTACCCTGTGGATGCTTTTATTTTGAAATCAGCAGAAACACGTCTGGAGACGGTGAAATGTGAAAGAACAGAGCGAAGCTCCACAGACACGTCGGACAGCTGCAGCCTCGCTCACGCTGGACGTTTGTGTGATGTCATTCTGTGTGATGTCGTCTGGTGTCTTACCCATGATCCTCTGCATGTTTGTCCTCGTCCGTCCTCGTCTCTCTTCCTTCCAGTCTGCGTCTCTCACTCTGGATATGATCAAATATTAAATGAGGTTAATGAGGTTAATCCCATAATTACAGGAAGTGACACGTCATCCGTTTCTTTAGTTTAACAGCAAATGTCCTTTAATGCTCATTTATGAGGGAAAGCGGAGCCGGTTCAGCGTCCTCCTGCGTCCTCACCTCAGAGACGTGTGGATTTCTTCTGGTCTGGAAAACAGTCTCACAGTACGGGCTGATCTCCTCCTCGGGGTCATCTGTGGAAGCTGTCAGCAGTTTAACAGAAGACAGAGTTAACAGGTTTACTGCAGCGAGGACAGTGACATCACCCTGACCCCTGACCCCTGCTGCGTCACCACGGTCAGCCTATCACAGAAACACAGCTTCTTTTCTCTCAGTTTCAGGGCTGGAC